>NC_056732.1:590512965-590617965 GCF_019279795.1 Protopterus annectens
ACTGTCCTCAACTCCCTAGCTCCAATACGAACAAAAAGAGTTAGAACAAAGACCGCCCCATGGCTCACCAAGGATACCAAAAGGATTATGCTACAAAGAGATAAAACCTGGAAAGCTTGCCTTCAATATAAACAGCCAGAAATCTTACTTAAATATAAACAGCTATCTCAATTTTAGCCAAAACTATCTCTGAATCCCATTTTCTCACCATTGCAATACTTAACAGACCTGCAGTAGGCAATTACATTTGTCTAGCCTTTTTCTAAATTTCAGGGAATGATAGCAAGAGGCCCATCTTAAATATCCATACTATATCTAAAGTCTAAATCTACATTTAGTTTAGCTTAAAGATCAAGTGCAAAAGTTCAAACTGGAACATTGTTGAAATCATCCATGTCTGTTTTTGCATGATCTGTACTATTGTTTATTCATATTGAAATGATGGGGTTACACATTAGATGTATTATTTTTTATACATTTATTTTTAAAAATGCATCTAAAATCTCCATGTCATCTGGTGTCTGTTTACAGCAAGGTCTGATCACAGGCAGTGTGTTGATGCAATTTCGGGTCCAATAAAAAGTATGAAACTACAGTGTCTGGTTGGAATCCTAAACATGCATTTTATTTTTAATCACACATAAATTTAGAAATAATGGACAAAGGTCCAAATGTGGGGATACTTTACCACAGTACTCGCATGCATGAAGATACAACAGCAATATTTACTTGATCCCTACATTTTACTAATAGCTGCAGGAATGCTGGTCTTTCTTCAATAGTCCAGAGCAGTATGAAACATTTTCAGGACTTCACAGACACAGAAGAACTTCATTAAACTGTGTGATGTGATGATGTTGTTTAGTTTAGTATCTTCACTGTGTTAGTCATCCCACTGTACAAGTGGGAGCATTTAAATATTATTTTTAGTATGTTTTTGTTATTTGCACTACATTTCAGTGCATCAGAGTCCAAAAATAAAAAATGACTGTGAATACAGATGATTTCTGCAAATTCAAATGGTAAGATGGACCTCTTTACTTGATTTTTAAAAATGTCAAATAAAGTAAAAAAGAAGCCGAAATGTAGACTATATTTCCCATGTAGTACAACATAAAAAGTAATTTGACATGATACAATATTCACAAAAGAAGGGGTAGTAATACCCCAAAAATGCTCATTTCAAATGCCACCTAAACCAAATAAGCAAATATTTACTGTAATACCACTCTAAGTGAATGGATAGAACAGCTTAATCAAAAAGAATGGCAGAAACTGTCATTGTGGGAGAAAGAAGCTTAGCTAGAAAAGAAAATCAAATCAGTATTACATCCCCCAATCAAACCACTTTAGGAAATAACAAATGAAAAAAATAATACTTCCCCTTAAAATGATGTGGGACTACAGTAAATTCATGTCTGTTTTTCATTTTCAGCTATGGTTGTCCTTTAGTAGGAACCCATGGATTTCTTTTCACCACTGTAGCACAGTAATGTTCCCATCTCTGTGGGAGTAAAATCAACTTGCGTACCTTGTTATCTGCATAGATGAGGCAGATCTGAATGTGCATGTCAATAATATTCAATCTACAGCATGAGAACCCATAACATAGCTTTATTGTGGTCTCCAGAAGGAGGAAGTGGGTAATTCCCCAGATGATTTTCAGCTGGCTATTGATATTGTGCGTATGTCTCTCCACATGAAATCAAATCTCACATATTTATTTTTCTTTATTCTCACAAGTGGGTCTTTCTTGGAATCAGCTATAACACAGATCAAAGATATAAAGCTTAGGCTTAGAAACTTAATCAAAGTCACAGCATTACTTTTGCAGTTAATAGCCTTTAGATACCTGTTGAAAGCCCTGGGTCCATAGTCTTAACATTTTAATGGAGTTCTGCATGCCCTGGAGATGGAATATTTATCTGACAAATGTCATATAATCTGCATAAAAGGTAACAGAACCTTTATTATGAGCAGCAAAGAAACTTGGAAACAGTGAGAAAAATAAAAGATATAAACCTGATTCTTAGTGGGACTCTAGATTTTACAAAGACAATGTGATGTTGAGCTTTATATCAACAAAAGAGATGTCTAGATAGCTCTGGATCCATGAATCATATTAACATGGTAGGCAGAGATATCCAAGTGTTTATTCAGCAGATCATATTCTATAGTCAGTGACATTTTGTTAACAAAAAAATAGCTGATTAGCAATATGTGCTTTTAATTTTTTTCAGTCAGTTTGATCAATGATCAATGTGTCATCCTTGTAAAATAAATAGCTCTAAATGTATTCTGCTGACATCACATGATATTGGAATAGGTTGGCTCTGTGGCACACAGGGGAAAAAGCCATGAATGTGACCTACATGTTCTGGGACTTACTACTGACTACGGTAATGGAGGACATGGTGAGGGAGGATTGGAGTGAATGCCTGGCATAAGCTTATCCATCCTAGATGAGGGAAATGATCTGGCCTGATGGAGTGTTGGCACTTAGAGGAGACAGAGGTACATAGTACACATTATATTGGCAAATGAGCTGTGTTTGGCACTCCCTAGCTGCCTCTGCATGGGATCCTTTACTGAATATGTTCACAGCAGGCCTATATATATATATATATATATATATATATATATATATATAGTTTACTATCAATATCTCAAAATTTAAAAAAAAGGTACGAAACAGCAAAGTGTTGTACCGAAACTGCACCTAAACAAATGGCCTGATGTTGAAAAACAGCTGTTAATGCCAAAAATGTCGACAATGACATTTTACGGCATTAACAACAATGCCACCCTTACCGCAACTCCCTAATTCCTACACCTTATCTCCCGTGTATGCAGGCTGTACCCCCACACCCCCCCAACTTATTATTCCAACTCCAAGATCACACTACAGTGAGGAAAGGGATGTATTTCCCTAACGGCACTGTACCACGATCCCTTTACATGAGCAAATGTTATATTTGTGAATGCACAGTCCATTCGCAAATATACCGTTTGCTCATGTAGCCTGCCCACATATGAAGTATTCGAACATCTGTTGTTTGAATACTTCATAGCCATGCAATTGCACAGCAACATTTTAATGGTAAACCATATATATATATATATATATATATATATATATATATATATATATATATATATATATATAAAACAGTATTCATCAGCCGCTTGGTAAGTAGGGGCTAGAAAATGGAAAATCCAACATGACTGTCTCGATAATGACTATGCCCATGACTGGGTCTTACCACAGTAATGAGGACGAAATGAACATGGTCATGATGGTGACTTGAATAGCAGGCACAGGGCAAAAAAAAACAAAAAAAAAACAAAATAGAAAAATGTTGGTTACAGCTCTGTGTCCCAAGGGATGACAGGAAACTATTTTTCTCAAGTAAATTTAATACTTTTTGGGGTGAAAAACCTAGTATTTGCTTTACTCTGGGGCACTGAAATCTTATACGTATAACATTTGACTTGTTGAAATTGTAATACTATAGAGCCTCTCAACACCAAATGGTTCCAAGGACTGCAACTTCCTTTAAAAATATGTATTTTTTATTAACTAAGACAATTAAGACTAATTTGCACTTGATATTCTGTTTTGCAATCTTATATTTGATGTTACTGAATTGCAATTTAAATTCTTTCTATTAGGCTCATAGGGTCATCCTCTGAGTGCATATTCTCAGTTTTTTTGTTTTCATTAAGTAAACAAATAGATAGCATACATTTACATTTCAGATAGGTATATATGTAGTTTCCTGGTATGACAAACAGTGCAAAATATAGTGTTAGTATATGGTAGAATTAATAATGGGCCAGATTTGCAAAAGCTTGCACAGAGTTGTAGATTAGAGTAAGACGTCAAACAGGCAATATGTCTGCCATGCGATCCAGGAACAGCCAGCAGGGGCGTGCACGAGAGCTGCTAAAGGTACTCTTGCACGGACAGCGTCAGGGTATGCAAATTATCTCATTTACTGCTGAAAGCTATGCAAATGAGGTAAATTTGCAATCCAGGAAACACTAACCTGTCCGTGAAAGATTAGTGTTATCTGCAGAAATGTACTCTGTTGGTAACGGAGTACCGTTTTGCAAATAGCTAAATGGAGCTATGACAGCTCCAAATAAAGGGTGCATACAGTTGAGGAAGCATGCCAATGGCCAAATATAAGGCCATTGGCATTTATAAATGTTTAAAATGATTAAAATCTAACTTTTTCCCCCCGATCTCCAATGTTTAAGCATAATGCAGCACCGTGAAAACGTGTGGCGCTTTAAAAACAAGAAAATAATTTAAAAATAGCCAAAAATAGGCATTTTCACTAAAAAGCTTATCCTGCCATGCAGGTGAATAGCAGGCTGAAGACAACATGGCCACTGAGTACTGGTTTCTAAGGGGGGGAAGCTCAGTGTGAGAGATGTAACCATGCATTAGTAGGCAATCCCATGCAAATGAGGATAAGGATAGTGAATCCTAATTTTCCCCAGCATGTAAGCCATGTCCCAAGAGTGTAAGTGTAGGAGTAGGTGAGTAGTAGAGTAGAATATAGGTGACATCATGAGGGGGTATGTCAGAAAGGCTGTAAGCTAATTGGAGCACAGTGCCTTGTGTTTGCCCTGAGTTGCTCAGGATTGCAAGAGGGGTGTCTACTGTTGCCCTATTTGAAAACCAGAAACCAAAGGTGCACACTGTGAAGATATCTGAAATTTCTTGCAAACATGCACACAGCATGTGCGCTAGTGTGCGCGCATGTGTGTGCATGTGCGCGTGTTTACGCGGCGCTGCCCCAGGCAGAAACAGAAAGGGAAAAGGAAGGAAAATAAGTAGTAGGAAGTTAACCAATGAGAACTAGCAGGGCTGCCAGGTGAAATATATCAGAATCAGCCAATTACACAGGCAGCAGACTAGCCCAGCCCAGCCCAGCACTTTAAACTCTGCAAACAGCATTCTCCCCTGTTTTTTCCCAAGAACTCTGCAACACTGCAGTATACAAAGAGGGAAAGCTTAAAAAGCTTAAGTCAGACAAAATGTTAGGGGCTGCTCCTGCTATCATAAACCAACATGTCCAAGGTGCTGAGGGTGGTGATGCTGTGAATGCTACTGAGCAACCCACAGTGTGGAGACGGAGAAGAGTGTACAGACCCAGGGTAACTTACCAGGGGCTACATGAGCTGGAGATAGTGGAGCACTATAGGGTGAACAGAGACCTCCAGCAGCGAATTGTTGAGCTGTGCCAGCCACGCCTCACACACAGAATCAACAGAGGGGAACCCATCCCAGTGGATACCAAGCTATGTGTTGGCCTAAGAATACTAGCTACAGGTACCTTCTAGAGACCAACTGGTGATATGATGGGGATTTCACAGGCATCAGCATCCAGGGTACTGCACCAGTTCCTGGATGCCATGTCAGCACATGTCGGTGACCACATATATTTCCCCAATACCCGTGAGGCATTGGCCAGCAATATGCGTCTTTTCCACCAAATAGCAGAATACCCTGAGGTAGTGGGTGCAATAGACTGCACGCACATACACATCAAAGCACCACCCGGTGATCAGGGTAGGGTTTACATCAACTGCAAGGGCTTCACCTCTAATAACTGCCAAGTCGTGTTTGATGCCCAGGACATAATAATGAATGTGTGTGCTGGCTGCCCTGGAAGCTATCATGATTCCGACATCTGGCATCTGACGCAGCTGTACCAGAGATTTGCCAATGGGGACATCTCACACGGTCACCTAGTGGGGCATGCTGGATATGCTCTGGAGCCGTGGCTGATGACACTCATCAGAAATGCACAACACCTGAACAAGAACTCCATAATGAGGCACACGCATAAACAAGAAACATAATTGAGCATGTGTTTGGGATGCTCAAGTCATGGTTCCGGTGCCTGGACACATCTGGTGGAGCCTTGCAGTACTCACCAACTACATGTACCCAAATTGTCATGGTATGTGCCATGCTACACAATATGACCCTGCAGAAACAGCTGCAGCAGGAACAGCATGGGGCTGGGCCAAACAGCACCCCCCCCACCATTGTCAAGGCCTGCACAGGCACAGTGTGACTCAGAGGAGGAAACCTGACCCTGCCCCAGTAGGCAGAAAGAGGCATGCCCAGTATGCCCTGGCCTTGGCAAAGAGGCAACGCATAGCACATACACTGACTCAGTAGGAACCCTGGAAATGACGCCTTTCTCTGACTCGCACATACAGTAAAAGGGATGCCTAACTTGACACTACCTGTTTTCAAACATGTATAGGGAGTGTACTATGTGCATCCGACATAGGCAGCCCTGCAGCACCACCCGAGGCATGAGTGTCCTATTTTAAGCAATATAAAGCACTGCTAAGCACATTTAACAATATTGAGCATATTTAAATATAATTGTGCGTAGCTGCGCACCGCGCTAACCAGCGCAACATCGGGCAACGTTGGGCAATGTTGGGCAAAGTCGGGCAAAGTAGGGCAAAGTCGAGCAAAGTCGGGTAAACACGCTCACACCTGCTTTACTATTTCTTAATCAGTCAGGTCTGCCCAGCAGGAAAATAAAAAGCAGTGACAGGGCTCGAACTCAGGATACTGTGCACTATAGTCACAGTACTGAACCACTAAGCCATGACAGCATTTCACTGGCACAGACACATCTTAAGTCACTCACACATACCAGTTGTGGGGGTCACATAACTAAAAGTCACAGCCAGCAGGACAATTGTAGACAAATGGAAACACAAACAAATGCTGTATCATGCCCTCTGAAGAGGCATATGAGTAACCTCCCCCCAGGCCTATGCAGACAGATAACAGCAGGCCAGGCAGTGTGATGTGGGTTGGGTAGGCTATGAAGTCATAAACTAATATGCATGTAATTGGAAGCTAATGTGTGTAGTACAGTGGTATGCCTCAAGCCAGTACGATAGGCAACAGTACAGACTGAAATGGAGTACCTGACATAGCAGTGCAGGCCTAGCAAATGTGTATAAGTGTCAGGTATACCCCTCATCCTATGTACACCCACAATAACAATCAGGTGTGCCCCTCCGGGTAGAAATGTACAAATAATAGCTGCCCCCCCCCCCCCGTATGTAGAAATGTTAATAAGTCTCTACAAATTGACTCATGGAAGCCCTGCAGACACAGCATGCTTCCTGTCGATGTACAACACAAAGGTGAGCCCTGAAGTAGAAAACAGCTTGATTTTTCACACACATATAGTATATATGCCCATAGTGGGCATGCTAACACACTTAAACAAATTTAGCAAATTTCAGTCAGCAACATACTGAAAGGTCATACTGGGCATGCTCACACACTTAGGCCATGTCTGAGTACAGCAGTGGGCCACACATATATGGCAGTTACAGTTCTTACTCCAGACACTTGTCACTATTCACCAATCCTGCCTTGCGCACACAGTGATATGAAAACAGACCCATATAATATATTTGACCCCTGTCATAATCAAACTATGTACTACAAGTACTTAAGTTGTTCAAAGAAAGTGAAAATCCAAAGAAGATCAATAAATCTCCGATCAGTATCATCAAGAAACACTGAGCACTCCTAACATTATCCAAGCCATGTTCAGGCAAAAATATTGCCAAAGAGTCCATAGAGAACCATGAAGTTTTCTTTCGCTATGTCATAAATATCAATGTAAACTCATATATGTTCTGAGTCAGTGCAAAGTGTAAATGAATACATGTACATGACTGACATTGCCAACATCTTGTCAGACAGGTTCACACATATTTACCCTCCTCTCACTGACAAAAGGGCCCATTACCATACCTGGAAATTTTGAAAACCCAGAAATCACATATACAATGGTTAAACAGCTCTACCCAAACCTAAAAACACAGCGTCTACGGGATGACATTTTTCCCTGGCTGTGTCATATGTGAACTCCAAAACAAACAGACCCTGCACCTGAACAGTCTGTTGAGACTCATCCTCTGTACAGGATATGAAACTGTTGAATGGGTTACAGCAATGTTTGGCACACTCTGCAAGTATTGGTGCACAACAGACCATGGGAACTATTGTCTTATAAGCCTAATAAGCCTGATCTGCAGGGCCATGGAGTCCATCATTATAGAACTCATAAACAGAGCTATTGGGAGCCTACAAACAACCACCCTACCCATTTTGGTTTCGTCAGGGGTAGATCATGGTTCCTAAACCTGATAGACAGTTTTCAAGGCAGTCACCCAGAACATACATCAATGAAATGAGCTCCACACGGCCTACATAGACCTTGAAAAGCCCTTTTCCAACATTCCACACACATGTCGTATCCACAAAATCAACAACCTGTGCATAAACACGTATGTCATCTGATGGATTGCCAACTGGGGCACAGATAGATCCCATAAGGTAAGAACTGTGGTCTCCTATTCAAGCTGGTAACAACTGCTGTCCCCCATGGCTCAGTCCTGGGACCCCTCCTGTCTGGTGTATACTTTTCAGAAATACAGTCAAACACACGAGGGCTATGTTTAGCAAAGTTTGTGGATGACTGCAAAAAGGTTGTCATAATCGATGTTTGGGACAACAGAGACATCCTTAAAAAGGGTCTCAGTCAGACAGATGTGGTGTCAAAATTATGGCCTCGAGCTACAGTCATACAAATACCACATAGGTGCCAACACTCTAAATATGGAGGTATTGATAAGGCATCTATGGACACATGTGGATAGTCATCTCTACTTCCAGAAACACATTCACAAAGTGGTTAGAAAACCATGCTATGTGTTCCCACAAATTGCCAAGGTCTTTGCATGTAGGCCAAAGGAGGTTCCCTCTACTCATCAGTCATCAGACCCATCAGAGAGTATCACGGCACACTTGCGATGAATCTGACTAGACACCTTCAGCAGCTGGAAAGACCACTGAAGTACCTCAACAAGAGGATTACTGGCCTCAATCAATTGCCCCATGCAACAAGACTGAATTTAACTCAGTCTGTACTCAGCTGCATACTGTCTACTCAGGCGATCTCTGCCCAACAGACAGGTCCATGTCCAATGCAGAACTGATGTACACGCGCTATCTGAAGTAAACCCAAGCTCACTGTGCCACATGCTCTAGGGATATCGTCATCACAACAATAAATAGAACATGTTGGAGGGATACATTACTAACTCACAGACTTCCCTTGCTTTGGAACAGGCTCCCAACCTACATTAAGTTGAGTCCCTAACTGACACTCTTCCAGAGGAGCCTTGATGAGTGTATGTGAAACTGAACTGTCACACCATGGATTACTTCATCAGCTCTACTACACAGAGGCCTAGGGAACTAACCCCATGTGTAGTGATAGCTGCACACTCTGGCCCTACTAATATATGCCTTCAGACAGATAGCCTATTACCTACATATGTACCTATATATATATATATATATATATATATATATATATATATATATATATATATATATGTGTGTGTGTGTGTGTGTGTGTGTGTGTGTGTGTGTGTGTGTGTGTGTGTGTGTAGGGGGAACACAATATAATAAGCCAAAGATGGATGGGCAGAGATGTGTGTAAGAGGGTGACCATGATGGGGAGCCATCCAGGACTGTCCCACCTAACACACATCCCAATGGCACAAAAGACATGAGGTGCACATCTCACCCACTGTACATAACAGCCACCAGTATCTGTAAGCATTACAATGTATGTGGTCCATGTGCCTGCTGTGCAACATGACTGTACAATGAAGTACACATCTACTATCTGTAGACATGTACCTGTCACATAGGTTCATAGGTATGTAGTAGATTATCTTCACGAAGGCATATATTAGCCTAGGCAAGTTGTGCAGCTTTCACCACCCCATTGGGTAGTCTCCCAAACTCTAGTTCTAATAGTTAGTACCCTAAGACCCTTTCTAGTGTGGCTGCTGATGTGATGCCTGGCGTGTTGTCTGTTTCCCATCCACTCATCAAGGTTCCTATTGAAGACTGTCAGCGAGGGGCTCTGTCTGATGTACATTGGGACTCTGTTCCACAGTAAGGCAAGTGTCTGGGATGGTACTCTATCCCACCAGCATGTTGTATTCATTGTTATGATGAGGTTCATATCCCTTGAGTGTGTAGTGTGACTCAGTTTTGTTATCCGTAGATGGAGCATGTTCAACAGTTATGTGTTGGACATGGCTCTGTATGTTAGGCAGAGTGTGCCTGAGTAGGCGGTACGCAACGGAGAACAGATTTAGTTTTACCAGTTGTGTTGCATAACACAACTGTTTGAGGCCAGTAATCCTTTTGGTGAGGTACCTCTGTGATCTCTACAGCTGCTGGATATGCTTAGTTGAGTACATCCAAAATGGTGCATTGTACTCAATGATGGGTCTGATGACTTAAGAGTAAAGGGCCACCACTACCTCTTTTGATCCTGATGCAAACCCTTTGTTGATTAGGTGGGCCACATAGGATTTCCCAATCACTTTGGCAACATGGTTGTCAAAGGAAAGATGACTATCTACTTGTGTCCCCAAATCCCTTATTACCTTGTCAGTTTTAAGGGAGTAACACCTATGTGGTAGTTTGTGGGTACTTTGTTTTCACCAAAGGGGATTACTATGCATTCTTCCACATTGAGCTTGAGGCCATGATTCTGACACCACACATCTGTCTCATAGAGTCCTTTCTGGAGAATATTTGTGTCATCCGGGGAATCTATTATGACAAACACTTTACAGTTGCCAGCAAACTTAGTCAACCACAACCCTCCTGTGTTGGCATGTACTTTTGAGAAGTCTATACCAAACAGGAGGGATCCCAGGACTGAACCCAGAGGAACACCAGTTATTACCGGTGTAGAGTCTGACATGTAGCCAGCAACTCTTAATTTGTGGGATCTATCTGTGAGCCAGTTTGCAATCCATCTTGTGATGTATGAATGCCCAGGTTGGTGAGTTCATCTATGATACCTGACTGGAGAATGGTGTCAAAGGCCTTAGCAAGGTATAGGTAGGCTGTGTGGAGCTCATTTCAATCATCTGTAGCCTGGGTAACTGTCTCAAAGAAATCCACCCAGTTCAGAAGGCATGATCTGCATTTGATGAAGCCAAACTGGATGTGCTCAACTGTGTGAAGGTTCCCAATGTCTTTATTGTTGACTTCCATTATGACTGGCTCCATTGCCTTGCAGATCAGACTCGTCAGGTTCATAGAGCATGAATGCTAAGGGTCTTTTGTGGCCCCACCCCTGTGGAGTGGGAAGAACGTTGCTGTGCAACATTCTATGGGTACATATCCTGTAGAGAGCATGTAGAGAGAGGTGTAAGTATCCTTGATGAATATGGATACATCCCCACCCTATGTGCTATGATCCAGGTTCTGATGCTGGAAGGTATGGAATGAGTAGTATCCTGGTAGTGCTGGTGTGCTCTCTAGAGCCTTGAACTAGGTTTCTGTTACTGCACAGATATCAATATTCTCCATACTGAAAAGTGCCTCGAGCGTGTGCATCTGGAGGCTGAGACTTCTGGCAATAAGTAGCATTTAGCTCACTTTGTGGTTGTTTGTGTTGGTTATGGGGTTTGGTTTGTCCTGAGTGACCGGTGTTCCACACCTGAACTCAATGCCTCATTGGTCCGATCTGACCATAAGCTAATTACCTTACATATCCACATTCTGCCCCCCACCCCCATTAAGGAAACCATGTTAAAAATTTCTCCAAAGACAACTTCATGCTTCTTAAGACAGAAGTGGTGAACTTCAGGACACCCATGTAGATGGACAATACAGTTACGACTACTGAATCCTACACAATTGCACTTTATAAGCACTTACATGAGTGCATAGATTGTGCTATCCCAAACAGAACCAAGACGCTATCCTCCAAGAAAAGATGCCAATCTGGTGGTCCCCTGCCATAAACAAACTGCACAACAGAAGGAAGAAACTGTTGCAAAAGAGGGTAAAACCCATGAGTGGAGGAGCTCCCTGGTCAGCCTCAGTAAGAAGCAGTGATCCCTGATAAAATCCTCCAAAGTTAGTTATGAAAACAAAATCGCCACTAATTCTAAAGACAACCACAAAGCATTCTATAGCTATGTCAAGAATCACAATGGCAACACTCAGACCTGCTCTGAGTTACAGCACAATGGCACTAAATATGCAGACCCAACTGATATTGCCAACATCCTGGCAGATAGGATCAGTGATAACTTTACCCCCCTTTCACTCATGAAAGAGCCCATCTCTATACCAGAAGAATGCAAAGTTGCTGTCATCACGGCTGCACAGGTAAAAACCACTCTCCAAAGCCAGGAACACAGCATCCATGGGACCAGATAACATCCCAGGCTGCGTTCTACACGAACTACAGAACGAACTGGCACCACACTTAAGTACCATGTTCAATCATAGCCTCACCTCAGGCTTTGTGCCTGCTGAATGGCGCACAGCAACGGTTATCCCACTACACAAGGGGGGAGCCACCATGGACCCCAGGAACTAGCACCCCATTAGCCTGATGAGCCTGGTCTGCAAGGCCATGGAACGTATCATCATGGAACTTATAAACAAAGACATTGGTAATCTCCAAACTCTGGACCACAGCCATTTTAGGTTTGTAAAAGGCAGATCATGTCTCCTAAACCTGATAGATTTCTTCGAAGCAGTCACCAAAGCCATAGACAAGGGTAAGGTGGTTCACACAGCCTATCTAGATCTTGCCAAGGCTTTTGACACCATCCCCCACTCTGGAATTATAGATAAACTCACTAAACTAGGTATAAATCCCTATGTCACAAGATGGGCTGCCAACTGGCTCACTGACAGAACCCAAACTGTGAAAGTAGCAGACTCCAAGTCCGACTTCAGACCAGTGACAAGTGAAGTACCACAGGGTTCAGTCCTGTGTCCTGTCCTGTTTGGTATTTACTTCCCTGAAGTACAGGCTAACACAGAAGGTCTTTGGCTAATGAAGTTCCCAGATGACTGCAAACTAGGAGCCATAATCAAAACTACTAACGATGTGGACATCCTACAAAAGGACCTCACTGAGACAGATGTCTGGTGTCAAAGCCATGGCCTCAAGCTCAATGCCAAAAAGTGCATTGTCATCCCCTTTGGTAAAAACTCTGTACCCATGAACTACAACATAGGCAGTTGTATACTTAACACTGAAAGTGTGATAAGAGACCTTGGGACACAGGTGGTCAGTAGACTCTCCTTTGATAATCACATTGCCACAGTAGTCAGAAAATCCTTCTATGTGGCGCACCTCATCACAAAAGGTTTCTCATGCAGAAAAAAAGAGGTCATTGTTCCCCTCTACTCATCACTCATTAGATCCATTATAGAGTACAACGCCCCTTTTGGTATGTACCTCACAAGACATATACAACAACTGGAAAGCCCACAGAAATACCTCACAAAGAGGATTAACAGCCTCAAATACATGCCATACACAGACCGTCTCAAAACACTCCAGCTTTACTCTGTCGCATATCGCCTACTCAGAGGTGATCTCTGCCTAACATACAAAGCTATGTCAAACAGAGCTGTTGGACATGCTCCACTTAAAGAAATCCCAATCTCTCTGAACTTTGGCCCCAAAATCTGGACCGAAATACAAAAGGAGGGGGTGTATCCATTTTCATAAAGGATACCCACACCTCCAGGTTAGTGGCACAGCACGAGGCCTCGGAGACCATCCAAGTGCAACTAACAGTGGGCAAAGCTGCTTATCAGATCATAGCCTGCTACAAATCACTTACCTTGTCTCAGGACCCTCACTCAGCATTCCTGAGAACACTGGAAAATATAAAGGTTATACCAAACACCATTAGGAGATTTCAGCTACCCAAACATTGACTGGGAGAATTATTCAAGTACAAACTCCTTTGCCCAATGCTTCCTAGAGTTTATAAACTCAAATGCCCTGGAACAGCTGGTCACCACACCCACTAGAGGTGACAACATACTGGACCTGATCATCACCAACATGGGGGATCAGTGTTTCACACCAGAGGTAAACCCCTCCCTGGTAAGATCAAATCATAAAGTAATCACACTGGACATCCACATCCGGACCCCACCCCCAGTCAAGGAAACCACTGTGAAAAACTTTTCAAAAGTAAACTTCACACTTCTCAAGACCAAAGTGGAAAGTTTCAAAGCCCCCTTGCTACAGGATAATGCTATCCAATCTGCAGAATCCTTTACAAGTGCATTATATGAGCATCTCCAGGGATGCATGGATTGAGCCATCCCAAGTAAAACCAAGACTCACTCCTCCAAAAAGAGAAAACCAGTCTGGTGGTCCTTGGCCATAAATAAGCTTTACAACAGAATGAGGAAACTACTACATGATAGAGCAAAGTTCCAAAAAGGAAAGGCATCACTGATCATTATTAGCAAGAAACTACGATCGCTCATAAAATCATCCAAGGCCAGTTTCTAAAAAAAAATTGCCAAGGAATCTAAAGATAACCACAAAGCCTTCTTTAGCTATATCAAACATTTAGGTGGCAACTCTCAGATATGCTTTGAGCTACTGCAAAATGGCAAAAAATACACTGAACCAACTGACATTGCCAACATCCTGTGGACAAGTTTTAGTGCAAACTTTACCCCCCCCACCCCCAAAAGGGCCTGTGTCCATCCCAGAAGAATGCAGAGCCCCAGACATCACGGACATGCAGGTAAAATCAGCCCTCTCCAAAGCTACGAACACAGCATCAATGAAACTGGATGGTGTCCCAGGCTGCGTCTTACATGAGCTCCAAAAGGAACTAAATCCTCACCTAAATTCACTGTTCAGACTCAGCCTTACCACAGGCTATGTACCCAAAGAATGGCGTACAGCAACAGTCATCCCACTCCACAAAGGTGGTGCCACAACAGAACCTGGGAACTATTTCCTTATAAGCCTGACCAGCCTGGTCTGCAAAGCTATGGAGCGAATTATCATGGAACTCATAAACAGAGACATTGGGAACATCTAGACACTGGACCCTACCCAATTCGGCTTTGTTAAAGGCAGATCCTACCTCATAAACTTAGTTGACTTCTTTGAAACAGTTACCAAGGCTATAGATGAAGGGAAGGTAGTCCACACAGCCTACCTGGACCTCACTAAGGCCTTTGACACCATTCCCCACTCTGGCATTATAGACAAGCTTACCAGCTTGAACATTAACCCCTATGTCACGAGATTGGTGGCCAACTGGCTCACGGATAGAACACATATGGTCAGAGTTGCGGGTGCCATGTCCAACTCTAAACCAGTCACAAGTGGCATCCCACAGGTCTCGGTCCTGGGACCCCTCCTGTTCAGTATATGCTTCTCTGAGGTACAGGCAAGCACAGGAGGACTATGGCTGACCAAGTTCACAGATGACTGCAAACTGGGGGCCATAATTGACTCTCCGGCTGACACAGACATCCTCCAGAAGGGTCTTACAGAGGCAGATACCTGGTTTCAAAACCATGGCCTCAAGCTGAATGCCAAAAAATGCATAGTCATCCCCTTTGGAAAAAACAAAGTGCCCACGAATTACCACATAGGTGGTAATCCACTAGGTACGGAAAATGTAATTAGGGACCTGGGGACCTAGGTAGATAGTAACCTCTCCTTTGATAATCACATTGCAAAGTGGTTAGATATTCCTTCTATGTAGCCCACCTAATCACAAAAGGGTTCACCTCTAGATCAAGAGACGTCATTGTGCCCCTCTACTCATCACTCATTAGGCCCATAATAGAGTACAATGCCCCATTTGGTATGTACCTTATCTGGCACATGCAACAGCTGGTAAGACCACAGAAGTGCCTCACCAAGAGGATCATGGGCCTCAAAGAGATGCCCTATGCAGCTCGACTAAAGAAACTCCAGCTCTACTCGGTTGCTTACTGCCTGCTCAGAGGTGATTTATGCCTGATGTATAAGGCCATGTCTAACCCGGAATTAATGGACATGCTCCACCTCAAGAAAAACAAATCTCTTAGAGCTACACGCTCCAGTGAATTAAACCTCAGCAAAGCAATAAACAGGACATGCTGGAGAGATAGATTCCTGTCCCAGAGACTTTCCTCACTCTGGAATATAATCCCAGTTGATGTTAGGCAGAGCCCCTCGCAGACTCTCTTCAAGAGGAATCTTGATGAGTGGATGGGAAATTGTAAATTTACCCATGGGATCACTTCAGTGGCCCTGCTAGACAGAGGCCCAGGAAACTAATTTAAAAGGGAGGCGAAAGCCAACACATTCTGGATAGGTTTATAAATGCCCTTGGGCAGATAGCCTAGTACCTACCTACGAACCTATGAACCTACACACTCTAGGGACCTAAACCTTGTCACCACAATAAACAGAACATGCCAGAGGGATAGATTCCTGTCCCAGAGACTTCACATACTCTGGAATAAACTACCTATCTATATCAAACAAAGCTCCTCATTAGCACTCTTCAAGAAAAATCTTGATGACTGGATGGAAAATAGGAAATTCACCCTGGGGATCACTTCTGTGTCTCTGCTCGACAGTGGTACAGGAAAATAAATTTCTTCGGTGGCAAAAGCCAGGGTACCTTTTTGGCTGGGCTTGTATAGGCCCCAGGGCCGATAGCCTAGTACCTACCTATGAACCTATGAACCTTTGAGCCTTGCCTAAAAAAGGTAAAATGGGGACAGCAAGAGCCTTGGCCAGTATTCAGAAGCATAGAGGCAACAGGTGCAAACCATCTGTAGCAAAGCAACAAGGCTTGTCTATCATGTCATCACAGGCAGACAGAGACTGGATCCCATTTGAATGACACCAGAAACTCAGCCAATTGTTGAAGTTTATTATCTTTCTGTTATATTGCAGTATCATGTAGGTGAAGGTAAGATGCTACTCGAGGTTTGACCCTGTGTGTGCCAGCATGTGGTGCATCAACCCATATATGATATGGTCATGGCCTATGCATACAATACACTCACAATACACCTAGTATGACCTGCTGAGGTTAGCAAATGTGAAAAAAAACCTTCGTGCAAACTGTCAGCAAGTAATGTCTGTATTGCACCCTGCTTGCTGAAGTGTAAAGACCTACTTAGTTTGGATTAAGAACACCGCACTTGCCAACTGTGTGTGTGTGCCTCCCTGGGGAGAAGCATCCTTTTTGGAGACTACTCACACACCTTAAAAGTGGTATACTCATCTTTGTCAAGTCTGATGATGTCACCATCCTAAAAATATACCTGTGGAAAAGCAAAAGCCTAGTAATGTGTATAGCATGTTGTGTAAATGCATACTACTGTAGTATCATAATGTAGTTATATAGGGGTTTGAATCCTGCACTTGCCAACTGTGAGTGTGTCTGTCTTCCTGGGGAGGTGCAACCTTTTTGGAGACACCATTGGTCAATGTGGAGTGGGTTTTGATTTTTCTAGTGTATGACATATCACAATGACAACTGTATGTGCATTACACATGTAAGGTAGCTGTGGGGCAAATCCATATACATACATGTGACCTCAATTATTTTGTAGGTGGGTACTCTGCTTTCTCCATGAACACATCTGTTATCTTTGCTAGAGCATGCTGGTGCTTTCCAGACCTTAGGTCACTTCTGTATGCTTGTGACAAGCTTAGCCACTGCAGTGATCCCTGGGCTACGTCTTCTGTTTCACATCCACTCATCACGGTTTCTATTGAAGAGTGTGAGTGAGGGTTTATGCTTGAGGTATATTTGAAACCTGTTCCAAAGCAAGCAAAGTCTGGCAAAGATGACTAATCATTATAGGTGTGCAACAACCTCTGTGGATCTGCATGCAAAACCTTTATTGCTTATGTGCTCCACAGAGGGATTTCCAAAACCCTTTGGTAATGTGATTATCAAAGGAGAGATGACTAAACACGTGGCTCTATGTATACATTAGTACCTGTTCCACATTTTGGGGGCTACTACCTATGTGGTACTCTGGGGATACTTTGTTTTCTAAAAGTGGATAACTATGCTTTCTTTGGCTTATAGCTTTACAGCATGAGTTTGACACCAGGTATCTGTCTCTATGATACCCTTTTGGAGGATGTGTGTGTCATCTGGAGAATAAAGTATAGCCCACAGTATGCTTTTTCATCAGGCATGGGCAGACATATCCCTACTGTGTTTGCTTGTACCTAAGAAAGCTATATGCCAAACAGGAGTGGTCCCAGGACTGAGTGCAGATGAATACCACTTGTTACTGGCATAAAATAGTACATGGAGGCTGCAAATGTTTCTGTGTGTCCTACATTTGTGCGTCAGTTGTCAAGCCATCATCTAACAATCATTTATAGTCAGTCTGTTGAGGTTATGTATAATACCAGAATGTGGGATGGGTATGAATTGCTGGTGAGCTATAGCTTGGCTGTGTTGACCTCCCCTCCCTCACCTATAGCCTTGTTAACTGGCTTGACGTCTACTAGGTGTAGGAGCCATGATCTGACCTTTAGAGAATCTAAGTGGGTATGGTGCAGTGTTTGCAGGTTCATAACATCTTTGTCAATGAGTTCCATAATGCTGTGCTCCAGAGCCTTCCAGATAACATTTGTCAGGCTTATAGGGTGAGAGTTTCCAGGACCTGTTGTAGTTCTACCCTTAATCAATTTATGTTAACATTTGCACTGGGTGTGACGAGGGTGGACAGGTTTAAGAATAAGTATATTAGAGGGTCAGGCCAGGTTTGAAGGTTAGTAGACCAAGCCAGATAGGCAGGATTAAGTTGGTTTGTACATGTGCTGAGGAGGGATGCAGAGTATATTGTGAAATAGATGCTAAGGATGAAGCCGCCAGGTAACAGGAAAAGAGGAATGCCTAAGATGAGGTTATGGCTGTGGTGAGAGAGGACATGCAGGTGGATGGTGTGACAGCGCAAGATGCAGAGGGCAGGAAGAAATGGAAACAGATGATCTACTGTGGTGACCCCTAATGGGAGCATCTGAAAGGGGAACAAGAAGAAGAAGATGTTGTAGCTCAAACCTTGTGGACTGTGAACACCATTACCATGCATCATTCCACAAGTATGTAACCTGTATAGAGGCTGCATCTGGACAGAGTGTTTAGGTGAGTGGTGACTTCATATGTCAGCTTGTGTATGACACAGCCAGGGACACTGTCCAGTACCATTGCCACTGTGGTTTGGACTGTGGTAAAGAGATGTTTTAACTAGAGTGTCTGTGAATCATCAGGTTTTACATTCTTCAGGTCTGGAAATGTGGCTCTTGTGTAATGACAGGGTGGTGAAATCCGCATTCAAACTGTCTGACATGGAATTGGTAATTCCAAAAGCCCCTGCTCGAATGACAAGTGCACGGCTATTAACCAAGATAAATCCAAAAAAAAACAAAGCCAGCACCCGACTCATGAGGCATATTAAAAGTTTTTTATTAATTATTGCATAATAAGACAACAAAAAGTAACTCAGTACACCAACATGGCTGTACCAGTTTCGGCAACAGCCTTCCTCAGCAACCAAACAGAATGCAAAAATGGATAAACCTAACTTGCTGTCTTCCTTTTCTTATTTAACTTTTACAGACCTGGAGTGCCCCCTGGTGTATAAAGAGGAAATGCAAAACTGACAATCCACATATAACAAAAACAATTATATACATACAACCCAAAAATGAATAAAAACACATAATTTCAATGGGTATGCTTTAAAATTGATCATTCAAGCCAGGGGAAAAAGAGCCCCCAATTTAATGATCCACATTTTTTCTTTGTTGGTAAGACTTTCATGCAAAGCCTGGGGTTGTTTGTGCTGAAACCTAATATGATCAATAACCATAAAACTAAAATTACCCGTAGGATGTTTGGAAATATGCTTATACAAAGAGCTGAAGCCCTTTTTATTCTTAATGTCACTCAAGTGTTTCCCTATCCTTAACTTAAAAGGACGGGAAGTTTGTCCAACATAAAATGCTCAACAATTACACTGAGCCAAATAGATAACCCAAGAAGTGCTACAACTGGTAAAAAATAAAACATTATAAACTTGTGGACAATTATGTGAAGAAAAAGTCTGGGATTTTAACACCCTAGGGCAATAGATACAATGACCACATGGATAACAACCCAATATAGGTTGACCAAGCAAACTGATTTGAGTAGTTGGCCGCAAACCCTTGTCATAAACTCTCTTATAGTGGCTAAATAAGGATCCTAAAGACCGCCCTTTACAAAATGAATAATAACACTGATCACCTATATAACTATTCAGGACTCATCTGATCTTAACAAATGCCAATGGTTACCAATGATGTTCATAAAACCAACTGTATTTCTACCATATGTAGTAACTAATCTGAGTCTTTGAGGTTGTTGAGAATCCCTAACACAATATCATAACAGCTCAGATCTATCCTGCTGGTTCGCCAATCGGTTGGCCCTAGTGATGTCACCTCCTTGATAAAACCCCTACTTTTGAACCTGGACACTAAATCTCTTCTATACTGGTCATATGTGGAAGAACTAGAACAAATCCTTTTGACACGGAGAAATTGTGACTTAGGGATATTCTTGATGACATGTTGGGGTGGAAACTTGTCGCATGTAATAGGGTATTGAATTGAGGAAATTTCCTAAATATTTGAATTGGTAATGTCAGTCAGATAAGTGTACTTTGTGACCATTTACATTAACTGTGATCTGATCTGAGATTTCCCCTGTAGATTATAAACAACACTAAAGAAAGCTTTAGTGTTGTCTTTGGAATCCTTGCCATTTTGGATTTTGAAGCTTGCCCTGTATATTTATTGAGGGATTGTATTTTCCCAATGATACTGACCAGAGAGATTATCCCTTCTTGGTATGTAACTCTTTTTTGGTACAACTTCACACCTTCTATTATATATTTAGTTTATGACAGGGGTCCATAAGATGAATGCACTTTTACTGTATAAGTGATAATTTCTTGTGTTTGTGAGAGCATGGTCCATGCAACCCTGTAGGTGAACAGTGTGCATTACTAAAGGATTATGCAGCTGGGACAGTGTTAACCTTAGTAATGCAAACCAATGACAGATAGCAACAACAGCATCACCCACAGCACAGTGTCAACCCATGTCATAAACACACATGCGTACTCAAGCTCCAAAATGTGTGTAGTACAATGCATAGTGGCCACCAATAGAAACAATGGAGTGTTAACACTGGCCAATACAGGGCATGTCACCCTGCCCATGTGTCCAATATGTATGTACATGCAGACAGTGCACATCCACCATGTTCACAAATGTACACCTGCAAACCTGTGCTGCACACACCCCACACTTACTGTCCACTGTATGATGCATGCTGACACAACTACACACATCAGCCAAGTGGCACATGAGCAAACAAAACACAATTGGAATAAACACTGGTGAAAACAATACAACATTGCTAATTACAGCTTTAATGCATCATGCCTGCTCAGCTACACCTTCAAGGATACCATTACACTTTACTGCTGACAACATGCTACACATCCAACCATTGCTATACTTTATTAAAGTCAGCCTGTGCATCAGCACCATGTTAGCCTGTTCCTGCATCAATGTTACAGATGACAGGAGGTGGCACAGGTTTCATCATATGCACAGGGTGTGTTGTTTGTTTGTCAGAGGCCTACACTGAGCCATACAATTGACATTTGTGTATGAGTGTGTGTGTGAGGGCCATGAGTACTGTTATGGGCCAATGTTGATGTAATGTGTGTGGGTATGTGTTTGCCCTAGGTTTCTGGTTTATGTGTGTGTGTCGGCATGTACACAGTTCCACCATGTGGCTGCCATATACGGGGATTTGTGAGACAGCTACAGACTGTACCTGGCAGACTTTACAGATCACTGTCTCTGGCCACGGATACAGAACCTGTGCCTGGCAGGGGTGCTACAGACAGTATCAGGTACTAATCCAGACTGGGTACTATCCGAAGAGGTTGACATATGTCCACTGGATCCAGATCCCTGCTGGGACTGGCCAGAGCCATGTGCACGTGGTCCTCTAGGACGGTCTATGGACAGCCCCCCCAACATTGCTGGGGCTGGTACTGGCACTATGCGAGCGGCTGTGACTTGCTGGACATCCACGGCAACCTCCAGCTGCTGATGTTGCTGGCATACATCCACGTCGACGTCTCAACTGTCCCTCACTGTCCTGACACATGGACATGACATTGTGGAGGACATCCAATGTCTCACCCCAACGTCTATTAATGATCTCAGTGTAGTTACGTATGGCACCTGCTAGGTCATGGATACTGTCATTTAAAGAGGTGTTATGAGCCCTCTGTGCTCTTAGTCCCTGTCTGGTGTACCGCTCCATTTGTGTCTGTGCCTCCATGACAGCCTGGAGCATGCATGTGGTAGAAAGAGGTGTGGCACATCTGCCAGGGGCATGATGACCAGCAGTGCTCTGATGAGATCCCCTGGGCATCTGCCTATGTGGTACCATTCCAAACATCTGGCTATGGCTGCTTTGTCCTGCTACATGTGCCATAGATACCACACTGTTCTGGCCAGTGCCAACTGTACACTGTATCTCAGCTAAGGGCAATGGTGATGATGGATGTACAGGCAGTATGACTGTGTGCATGGATGGGGTGGAGACTTGTGCACTGTCAACTGGTGGCCCAACAACAGACCCTGACAAACCTGCCTGTACCTCAACACACCTAACCTCATCATCACTGTCTGTATCAGTGACATCAGGTTCCTTGTTGTACTGAACCAGCCCTACCTCGGCACATGTGAGAGGAAAACAGGAAACACACTTTAAGACCTGAACATGACTTCAGACCACATGCGCACATGTGCACATACACACATGCGCACATGCACACATGCACACATGCGCACATGCACACATGTACACATGCACACACACAAAAATACACTCCTCCCTAAAGCAGATACACAGAACACCAGCAATCTCAGAACATACACAATAGCAGGTGATGGTGGGGTACATTATCACAAGCAAAACAGTCATATTACACATGTCAGCATGCAGGACATGTGTTGCTCAACAGCATGCAGTGCAAGTGTAGACAGTTCTTGTTACTAACAGTATACATGGCTTTGATGCATGTGTTTTGTTATTAGATGATGGGCCTCCCCCTGGAACACAATGCATACATGGACACAACATTGCTGTGCAGGTATTCATAACCCTGTAATGTACTGTGCACCATAACTCACAGGTGTACATACCATTGCTGGATGTGTATCTGTGTGTCAGATAGGTATCCAATGCTGATTACAGCCTCTGTGTCTTTAGCAAATAATTGTGGACACATTTTTAGCACATGCATGATGAGTATTCACACAACATCATTAGTGGTGCATGGATAATTGATGGAATACCATTCGGCCACATACCCAATGTATGGCACTTATGGTGAGTGTAGATCATATTGTGGACATGCCAGTCTCATCCATGACATGGCATGCTAAAACACAACTGCATATTTAAACACTACACATACCCAATGTGTGTCATATGACCTAGCTATTCAATAGCATCACAACACATATATGTATCAGTTGCGCAAATGGTGATTGGTATGCATATTGTTTAGAGGTGCATATGTGTGCACACATGCAACATTAAGGTGTATAGCAATGAAAGCTATGTGTAGTACTGTGGTTACAATAACTGGATGAGGTATAGTACCATAGGCCATCATCGTGAAGCATCATGTGGTCACTCAAGGCTACAAATGTTTCCCAAACCAGCACTAATCATGCTATGCTGGAACATTACTACCTTGGCTACATTCACCATTTTACAACCAGTTGTTACGTGAGTTTGTAAGGAGGCCAATAAGGAGCATTCCCTGACATTAATGTGTAGTGTGTTGCCGAGTGTTTAAATGCCCCATGATAGGTCTCTACCCCTCAGGTATATTATGTTTAATATGTGGATGAGATTTTGGATACCGGAGTGTGTCTTTACAGAGGGTTTAGGAATCCTTTATGTGTAGCATGTTAAAATGCACTGTGTATGACATAGATGTGTATGTTAGGTGCATGTTGAGTATCAACTGTGCCTATCCAATGGTCACTACAGTCTAGCCACATTTAGTTGAGATGGTCTGGGTATTGCATGTGTTTGAGGCAGCTAATCACATTAGTGAGATGTGCGTGCTCTTACACCAAACATGCACAGCATGCATTATGGGTAGGTGTGTTACATGTGTACATGGCCTACACCTTAACTATGACATAAACTTTTTATTTACAATAATAAATGTAGAACACACTCACCAGTATCTGTCCGCTGCCTTGATGTCACCCCAGAGGGACCTACATAGAGATGAGACAGTTTGTCAGTGACCACAACTGTGGCATTGCTACTGTGTGTTTGCAATCTTACAGTACTACAGTTTACATTCACAGGGCTACAGATTATGTTCCAAATGATCAGTATTGCACAACAACAGGCTCCACATCTTTGAATGACACACTCCACATCTCACATATGCATGATCTACCAATATAGATAACAGTAGTCTACAGATATGCCATGTTACCTGCATGCTCCATGTGTGCTTGCTGGGTGGCTCCAACCTCCATCATGGTGTATGTCTGCTGCTGCTGTTGTCATTGGGCAGGTGCCGCCAGGCTCAGGAACAGCTTCTCTACTCTGGTGAGGGGGGATGGATATTAACAACACCTCCTGTTGCAAGCTGTTGTCTCCGCACAGCAGTAGCATGCTGACAGACATGTCTGAGAAGATCACTGCAGTGGTGGCGTACCTGGTCATATGTCCGGTTATGCAGGCCTACCTCATTTACCCTGCAGACAACATCTTGCCACATTGCAGTACGCTCCTGCTCTTCCTGGCTGGTTCGTGAGAACATGAGATGGTAGTGCTGAATCATACTGTTAGTAATTATATCATCTTCAGCACTACTGTAACTGGGGTTCCTGTGATGCGCCATGATCCCTGGAAGACATAAATACAAAAATATGTCTGAGCAAGTCATATGGCATATTTAACATTATACAGTACAGATATCACTGAACTACCATACATAGCAACCTATTAGCTAACCGAGAGTGAAACACTTTAACTGCCACTTATCACTGCTCACCCCAAAACTGCTTGAAAGTGCCTTGCTCACTCTCTATCTACTGAACCATGTTCTGCACAGCAACAAAATAAAATCACTATATAAGACTATACAAGAGTACCTGGCACACTGTATACAACACGATGCACCACCTAGCCACAGCAGATATACATCAAGCTGATGTGTAAAGAAATATATCATCCATCACAATGAGTGTAAGGTCCAGTAAATGTATTACTATTATACCACACAACTTGTTAATGGCAAACCTGTAGCCAAAATATGTGCACAATTGGGAATATAGGTCGCATACTGCTGTAGTACACTATGAATGTTGCTAGATACACAGTTATGTGTTTTACCACACGTATGTCAAAGGACATGTTGCAGACATAACCACACACACATCAGACATAATTGCAGGACACAAAGGTATGACAATCCAGATAAGCTTTCAGTGTGTACTATACAGTACTGTGTGTCAGTACTTACACAACCTTAATCTTGAGAAATGTAATCTGTGATGAATACAGGGACCACACAAAACAGTGGATGCAAGCAATGTGGACATACACCATACTTTGCTGTACAGGCCCATAGCTTCAAGTAGTACTACAGTACACACAGGATTTGGATTCAACATTGGTACCAATCAGTAATCATAGATGTAGAGCTTTAGCCCCCAATGACACACCCTAGTTAAAACCAAGGGACTTAATCACACTGTATGCAATAGCACTTGTTCTGCCTAGCAACAGAATACACAGCTTTTGCTAGGATCAAAGCAAGGACCCATAATACCATGACATAAACAGTTTCCCACCAAGCTATCCCACAGATACATATCTTTGACGTATTCACAAACATATTGACCATCACTGTCAGTCAACAGTACAGAGTATCTATTGCAACAAGTAGATGTAGGTGTGTATGAGTATATATATATATATATATATATATATATATATATATATATATATATATATATATATATATATATATATATATATATATATATATATATATATATGTATATATACATATGCACATCCATTGGTGTGTATATATACATATATATGTAGGCACATATACATTTCACCTTTCATAGTGAGAATATCAATTATACAAAGGATGTAAGGTGTACAGTAATGTAATAAAATCGCACAGTCTTGGGATAAATGCATTGAAGGTGTTCACAGCCCAGGTAGCTTTAGCAGGCCTCACTGGCTTCAACATTGCAAACTGAACAAACCACCCATGGTGTTTAACCACCACATGTCATATACCGGCACTGTATGCTGTCTTGTTTGTCACACACTAAAACCTACATACAAATATGCGCATACTAACTTTCACCAACATCTCCACCCTTCACAAACAGTTGCAATATGTCCCCTGCTCTAGGCACATATACAGATGTGAATATATATGACACATATATATTTCTCCATATGTGTGTGGCATATACACACAAGGTCTACACTGTTGTAAGTCCCTGGACCTCACAGCTGAACTGTTGGGCCTTGCTGCAACACAAACAGGTGTCACATATGATCACACACTAACATTAGGGGGGTATATATGGCTACAGATGCTAGATAAGCATACTAGACTGCTACAGCAGTTGCCAATGCTAAGCTACACTTTAATATGACTATCATGCATGTGTTGTTCTGTCACACCCATGTTTATATAATCTCAGCCCTATTCCCCCAACAGCCATTGGCCACACTACTGTACAGAACACAGATAACGTGGATCAGATCTTTGACATTTAATGCTGAGCTACACATTTCACAGGTATGTCCCACTGCCCACAGGCACACACAGTATTGTCCATAGCAGTAGTTAAGCAGAACATCAGTGCATAAATAAGTACTGCTGCCACATATGAATGGTTCACATTATGTGGACTATTCTTCAGTAACATCTACTACATGCCAGTAAATACATATGTGTCACATACATTTCCTTTGTATGATTTGGTAATATTTTTTTTTCTTTTTCCTTTTCTCTGTGTCTCTCTCTGTCAGTCTCTGCAATAGAGTGATTGAGTTTGTTGGCAAAGACTGCAGCCTGCTTTTGTAGGAATTTGCACATGACCATGTGATGGCCTCTGCACCAATTAGTGGCCACCATTTGCTAATTGCATGCAGCCTGCTGTGTAGTAATTGCAGTAATCACTGTCATATCAACCCAGTATTATAAATTGCTAACTCATGTAGGCGTGGCCCTTTCAGCTTTCCAAGATGGAGATCATCCTTGTTTGCTGTGGACATCATTATTTAAGACAGAAAGTTGGTATAGCTCTTATATCAGAAGCCAGGGGTGTAGCCAGAGATTTACATTTTGTACTCAGACCTAATGTTGCTGCTTCCAGTACCCACTTGTCAGTGTAGAAACATACTCACCCCTCAAAATGCTACCCCAAGATACATGTAGTTTCTTTTCAACTTTTATAATTAACTAACATACAAAGCTAGTTATTGAGATGTATT
This sequence comes from Protopterus annectens, assembly GCF_019279795.1. Taxonomy (NCBI): domain Eukaryota; kingdom Metazoa; phylum Chordata; order Ceratodontiformes; family Protopteridae; genus Protopterus; species Protopterus annectens. The sequence goes on from NC_056732.1 coordinate 590,540,536, forward strand.
CCTTTGGCACAAGAATTGTTTGTGAACTGCTACACTGTGAATATTCATTTACTCAGTTCTAAACAGTTTGTGCTTTTTTAGTGCTGACAGCACAAGCTGCTCAGAAAAACTGGACCCATGTCAGTACTGTGAGTATGCTTACCTACATCCTTGGTAGACCCTGCACACAAAGGTATATTCTACATTTGGGTAGGGTTGCAGAAGTACAGAGAACGTAAGTAGTATTGTGTGGATTTTATCTTGCTGGACTTACAGGGTTGCTGTGTACATGTTAGTTTATCAAGGCAAGTAGTCTATCTGTGTAACTCCCAACTGTGGACCTATCCACATGATAACCAGAGAATAGCCTATTTTTTGTCTGTGCAACACACAGGTCTTTTCAGCAATAGAACAATGGCATTCTTACAGTTGGTTGCTACCAGTACATGACTACATCCATTTGTATTTCAGTGTTGTATTCCTACATAAGTGTATGCTTCCAAAACACCTTCCAAAGCTATTTGCACAGTGTGTAACAGCAGAAAGGCTGATATGCCTCTGTGTTTCTGCATCTGCCAGACCTCTCAACGACTCAGGTATATATTTGAACAGACTCAGGGAAAAGTAAAGAAAAAGTCAGGGACAGTCAGGGACACCTTTAAAATATTAGTGCCATTAAGTTGAGGCATTGAGAGAATCAGAGCATATGAATTAATACACCTTTCTGAAGTAAAAGAAGTGTCTAACTCTTAATTATTGTCATTATTCATTAAGTGTAATTCACCACCTTTCTGGCCAAAATCAGTAGCTTTCAGAGGGATTCAGAGGGACAGAGCTAAAATTTGTTTCAAAATCAGGGACATTCCTGAAAATTAGGGACAGTTGGGAGGTATGGCCTCTGCCCTAAACAGATATGCCAGTGTTTGTCCTGCTGTGATACTGTGTGGGGTTGTAAAGTGATGGTGTAACATTATTACCTGCTAGAATGGCTGCTTCTCTTATCACAGTCATGTAATGTAATCCCACAACAACTGTTGGTAAACATCCACAGAACAAATTTTGTGGTATGGTATTCCTATTTTTCCTTTACATTCACTCATTCTGATGCATGCTATATTTATTTAAGCACCAACTTGATGTATATCTACCGTGGCTTAGTGGTACTTCATGTTGTGTAGTGTGTAGGAGGTCCAGGGTTTGAGACTGACAGAGCTGTTTTATTTTGCTCCTGAGTAGAACAAGGGCCCTGACATACAGAGTGACTAAGGCACTTTTAAGCAGTTGTAAGCGGGTTTGTGTGGGTTTCCATGATGCATAGCAATGCTTAGCTAAGCACAAACTCGCTCAAACCCGCTAACTACTGCATAATAGTGCTTACTCTCGCTAACCCCGACGCTCATTTCTTTGAAAGAAAAGAAAAATGGGGAGATAGGAAAGTGGTGAAAAAGGGGCACAAAGAGGGAAAGATAGTATGGAAAATAGCTCGAGATATGCAGGACGGGTGTAGGGAAGGTCCATAGCTGCCCATTTCTTTAACAGCAACAGCTGCGCATATGGAATAAATTTGAAGGTAGATATGAAACTTTCAACCCCTGAGTGAGGGTTGAGGACAACAAAGTATGTTGTAATGCCAATTAAATAACATTTTATGTGTCCAGTGGACATGTGTGCAAAATGGGCAGCTATGTATGGGGCATATTTTTTTTTCTGGGAGCAGATTGTCCTTTTTTTTTTTCAGGTGAGAGTGGAATGTGGGGTAGGGGAAGTAGGTATATTTGGGGAGGTAGGTTGGGGAGGTAAACAGACAAGGCAAACAAGATGCATACAGGGGCGGTATATGACACATGTGGTGGGTGAACACCTTTGACGGGGAGGGATGTTTGGAAATCGCAAGCCCATGAGCCCCCAGATGGAAACAGTGGGACTGAGGTCCCCACCCATGGGCAGTCACCACTGCACCTTCACAGCCCAGAGGGTGGCTGTGCTGGGGGCTGTGTAGGAGGGGCAGGCTGACCCAGGAGTTGCTCCACTCATGCCTCAAGCTGGCGTAGAGATTCTGCAACAGAACGTTCAATCTCTCTACGCACCACAGCCCAGACCATTCGAAGGGTGATAGGTGGCCCTCCTCCACCCACGCTTGCACGGGGGGGGGGCGAGCCCCATCCCCTGCAGTACTTCCACCCGAAGGTGGCACAGGGCCAATGGAGGAGGAGGTCCCAGGCTGGGCACCGGACCTGCTGGTGCCAGATGCCATGGCCAGCTGAGGTGGGACAGGTGGGTCCGCTGGGACCGGCCTTCCCATACGAACTATGTTTTGGAGAGTATAATAAAGCTATGGGTAAGTAACAGTCAACAGCATTCCCAATTAGTTATAACAGCATGCAGAAGTATTCCCATTAACCCAACACACCAGATTTTCAACAGTTGAAAAGCAAGCATAACACATGCATATATAGAACAATAGTGGACATTATAACAGCATGCAGGTTGAATTGATGGCAACAGGCCACCAATACTGTGGTATTTTAACAGGGCACATGCATAGAAATAAATGCAAATATTTATAAACCAATAGGACATATGTCCCAACAAATGTTTTGAGATTAGACATACCAATTGAGGTGTGGAATTGCATTTTTTATGCACATACAGTAGGCTGGAAAAAGATGGCTCAATTAACAACTTATATATCCTTCTAGTTTTCACTACATTCCTATTAACTGCAGTTATATGTCCCTTACATGTATTATTACACTACCCAATGTCCTTATATTGTGTAATTGGATTTTGCTAGATCACGGTGGTGGTGCTGCGGTAACATTGTCACCTCACAGTAAGACGTTGTCCTGTTCGATTCTCAGCTAAAGCATCTTCTGTGTGGAGACATGTGTGAATGGGAGTACCTTCATTGAAGGTTGTGCATCAGGGCCGGCAACTCGACATGTAAAAATCTACTGCGATTCATTAGCAGACCGGAGTTCCACTTTGGTGACCCCTAACTGGGAAAAGCCGAAAGATACAACATTATATACATGAGCTGTATCTTACAAACTGTCCAAGATGCAGATGTTACTGCTACATATTTTGAGAGTTGCTCACACACACTACTGCTAAGATGGTACACTGACAGCTCTACTTTTATATAATTATCTAGATATGCTCAGGTGAAAATATCAGTTATATGTTAACAGCTCCCTACATTTCGGGCAGCACACTGACATTTCTGGGGAACACAATACCAAGCTATTCATGTGCCAGATTAACCTGTACATGCTGGGCATGAACCAACAGTTGAGGGCTGTAAATATGCATAAAAGCTACTGGCACTCCCTTCATCCACGTTATATGGGCCTACCCAAGTGTGGGTTTAACACTGCTTAATACAACACTACTATTTGTAGAATGCAATAGTACAACAACATGTCAAAGAAAATGACACAGACACACTCCAGGAATTATACATTTATTAAAGGATTATTACACCTTTATTTATTGGGTTAAAACACTTTTTGAAGGCTCTCTCATTTATTTTATATAACAGTACATGCAGAATAATTACTAACCTGCCTGATGACACAGCCTTTGCACCCTATCTTCATGGGCTTGCTGATTCATAGCCCGGACACCTGCAGCTGTGAAGTAAATGCAGTGATATTGAGACATACTTATCCATAGTATAGACAAGCATAGCAATTCTTAACTACTTAATACAATGGCTACTTACTCAGTACTGGGGGCATTAGGCATCGCATGGGATTCCTGGATCCACTGGTCCAGTTGATCCTCCTTACTTCACTTCAGGTCAGAATAATGGTGCCTGACCTGCTCACCAGTCCAAGGAATACCAGTGGCACTGGTGAGATCATGAGCAAGACTGTTCCAGGCCACCGCTTTATATTGGGTACCCTGGTACTGGCCCCGCAGGAGTCTTTCTTTATGATTGTAGACAAGGAGCCAAACCATTACTTTGGACTCCTCAATGCCCCAGCATTGCACTCTAAATCGAGTGCCTTCTCCAACACCGGCCATGCTGACTGCAGAAGGGAGCTACAACCAGTTATGGCAAATATTCCCACCTGTGGAGCTTAAATATGCCTCATTTCCTGCACTTATTTGTGATTGGCCAGTTTTGAAAAAACTCTGCTGCAGGCACACCTGCTTAGCTGATGTTGGCAATGTTTAAAATTCCTTTGATAGATATGTGTCTGTTGAAAGTGCATGGTTATGAAATGTTGTCATGGCTTAGTGGTTCAGTACTGTGACTATAGTACATAGTATCCTGAGTTCGAGCCCTGTCACTGCTTTTTATTTTCCTACTGGGAAGACCTGACTGGTTAAGGTACAGTAAAGGAGTTGTGGCTGCGTTTAGCTGACTTTGCTTAACTTTGCTTGACTTTGCCCAACATTGCTCGACGTTACTCAATGTTGCTCGACATTGCTTGACGTTGCGCTGGTTAGTGCAGTGCGCAGCTATGCGCAAATAAGTTGTGGTTGTGCTAGTTGGCGTGGTGCACAGCTGCGCACAAAGACATTGCGCTAGTTAACGCAGTGCGCAGCTACGAGCAATTTAATTTAAGTATGCTCAATACTGGTAAAATGTGCTTAGCAGTACTTTATATTGCTTAATATAACGTATATATTGCTTAAAATAAGTTACTCATGCCTCAGAATGCATAACCATTTCACCTTCATATGTATATAATTCGTTCACTACTACATTTAACATTTGAATGCTTTTTACAAAACTTATACATAACAAATGTTAGAAAATATTTTTGTATACAGATTTCCAACAGAAAATGGAACATGCAGTAGTGGGACTCGAACCGGGAATGCCTCCTCTTTGTGCGACATCTCTAACCACTACGCTATCACTATTTTGCTTCATTTGCATATATTTTTCTTATTATCCTCTTCGGTGTCTAAGCTGCTAACTGTAGCTAAGCAATGGGCAAACCCACGCAAACATGTGCAAATACGGGCAGCTATATCGGAAATAAAACAAAAAAAATTTCTTTTAATTTTTACATTTGTACGTGGTTTAACATATGGGGGAGTGTAGTGTTACAATGTACACATGTGAGCAGACTCGCTCATGTAAGTCGACATTTCTCGAGTTTCTTCATTGCAGGGGTGTGGATTTTTGGACTGCTTGGCAGTCCGACATGCTCCCTACACTCGTCCATGCTCCGTGTAAGCTTTAGAGTTGAGGCAGCGCACCTTCATTAATATGCATGGAGCACTGCCGTCATACTCTTAGACTGGCGCTTCCTTGTAAGACTAATCTAGTCTTACATGGAAGATTAGTGAATCCTGGGGTTTATCCCCACCATCCTTTGGAGGACAGAGTTGTAGTCCAACTGATGTTCCTTACACAGTTCAAATGGTTTTCAGATTTTATTTGTAGTTTTTCTTTTTTTCCAGTTTTAAGTCTTGATAATAAATATTTTAATAAATATTTTGATTAGATGAATGTTTCAGCTAGCTGTACTTATTACTCTAGTAATCCTTTTAAACACACTTTATTCTGTAAGTAGATAGTTTCTCAACTTACATCAAATTTACTATTTGATATGCAGTCCAGCATATTAAGTTCAGATCTTATACTGAATAGGGCACATACATTATTTTAAAGTTTTTTTAAGGAGTGTGTTTTGTAATATATTAAGGACTAAATTACCAGATCCTATTTGACGAAGGTTTTATAAAACACACAATGGTGTGCTCTCACATAAATAAATGGATTACAAAACACACAGTAGTGCGGTTTCACATAAATAAATGGATTACCTGTCTGTTTATGGTGGTGCTGCGGTAGCGTTGTCGCCTCACAGTAAGAAACTGTCTGGTTCGATTCTCAGCTAGAGCGTCTTCTGCGTCAAGACATGCGTGAATGGGTGTACCTTCGTTGAAGGTTGTGCGTCAGGGCTGGTAACTCAGCACGTAAAAATCAACTACCAATCATTAGTGGACCAGAGTTCCGCTGTGGCGACCCCTAACCGGGAAAAGCCGAAAGACACAACAATCTGTCTATTTATACTTTCTGGTTCAAACAAATGGGCTTTGGTTTTTAGAACTTTGATGAGGTTATCTTTACTGATTTTATGTTTTAAGTTCATCTAGTGCTATTGCAGCTTTAGCTAAGCATATCTCCAAGTAGTATAAGCTCTACATAATAGTTATCTTCTCTAAAACACATGAATACAAGGTAGAAGGAATCTACTTATGGTTTTGTTTCTCCAATTTTATTCAAATTAAAGAATGAATTTATACTTTGAAGCAAAAAAAAATGTCTCGAATGGTGATTTTTCTATTCATACTGGGTCATGCCATCCAGTATATAGCAGAAATTCAACTTGTATTTACTTTATTTTCCCCAAGTACACAATTTAGTGAGAAATTGATAAATTTAATCTGCAAATAAAAAGGCCCACTATTTCAACAAATTTGTGTTATCCCCACTGATTTGTGTAGTATTAATAATGTTGTGCTATTTTTTTAAAGACAAAAAAGACAAGAAAGAGCAAAACAAGTGGAATGCTCAACACATTTGGTTAGGTGTCTTGATGAATAACTGACAAGTGAAAAGGATACAGTACTAACACAATCTGAGCATGGGCTATTTCCTGAACTCAATATTAACACACACTTTAAGCATGGGCTAGCTCCCAATTACCTTGGGAGGTACTTGTAGGACCAGACAGTCTGGTACTTTAAAACGGTTATTTTTAACTCTTCATACACAAATATATAACAGCTTTCTTGCAACAAGATTGATATCAGGTCCTGATAAGACCAGGAAAGATAAATTAGCAAGTGGCAAGGGATTACTTTGTACTATGTTTAATTAAAACACAGACAAAAATGGCTTTATAGAAAAAAGACTGAAATTGTAAGATTGCAAAATTTAGAAAATTTGCACTAAGAAATTATTAAATAAAGAAATATATTTCAATGTTACAAAAGAAAGAAGAAAAGATTTAAATCTGTTGGTACAGCTCTTAGTTTAGAAGAACTTATCATTTATTATTAAGACATGCACAGCATAATGTCTCCAAGTGCAGTCTCTATTTGTACTGCACTTTCTAACATAGATGTGCTTTGACTTATAGAAGGAATGCAAAAACAATAAAATGCCCCAGAAAAGCCAAAGAGTGCTAGTAATAAACAGATTGGCAGTTTAGGATGGCATGCCATCAGAACTACTACTGTTTAATGAACCGTTAAATATTTATAACAATAACTTAACTAGAAGTAGACTTCTTTGTCAATTATGTTAAAACTAAGTGGGTTTCTTTGTCATACAAATCATGTCATTTTTATGTTTTACTGACTACAAAATATATGTAGCTTTTTTGGCAGACAGACTGAAACATATAAATCCATCACAACTTTACCGATATCAGTCAGGATTTGTTCTCGTCAAGCAAACTGCATATCTTCATTGTACGTTTAGCATTTTTGCCCATGCACATACATGAGATAGGCCATGGACCTGGAACTGTTTTGTGGGAGGTATTATAGCAATAAGATGTCCCAGGGCTGGTACTCTGTGTTACAGCACTCAGGTTTGACTGCAAATACAATACTGTTTTTTAAAAGTTCCCTAATGAAAATCACTTTCCTGGCCATAAAGACAAAGAACACACATGAAGAGGAACAGACATGCACAGACTATTTGTAGCAGACTGCAGGATTGACTTTAGCCCTACCCCTGTTGACATAGTGTGGAGTACATAGGCATACAATCCATGCAATGGAGAGCTGTTAGAGAATCACAACACCTCTGAGATAATGCCACTCCCTTAAAACATCAACCATGATGCTGCCTGCTTGCACTGCTTCTTCCTGTGTCTCCTGAGCTCCATGCACAGCTTCAGTATATCCCACTTCCATATATATAGATAGATAGGTGCTCACTTCATGATCACACAGTCCCTGGGGAAAGGAAGTATTTCCCTACCCAGAAATTGCCAAACTCACACACATGCCGACCATCTGTCTTGGTCAACCAAATGGTGTCAACCAGACAGGTGTTGGCATATACTACATTCAGTCAGGTGTCTGCCACCCATCGATGGATAGATAGATAGATAGATAGATAGATAGATAGATAGATAGATAGATAGATAGATAGATAGATAGATAGATAGATAGATAGATAGATAGATAGATAGATAGATAGATAGATAGATAGATAGATAGATAGATAGATAGATAGATAGACAAAATAGATAATATACTGGATATCATCTCCAGCCCTGTTTTATCAAATAAGCTGGTTAATTCATGATAGGCTCTGTAAATGACATCAAGGAATGGCTCCATGCACCGGACATCAGTCTGTCTGATCGTAATTTGAATTTGGATACGGAAGAAAGACCAACACTAAAATAACAGCTCGAACATTTTGAGAAAACTTGTAAAAAGTACAGGGCACTCCAAATGGACAACTTATTTCTCAACAAATCTTTGTCGCTCAAACAAGTGCCGAAAGGCTTATGTATTTGGAAATTACCATTTGGAATAGAAAAGGATACAACTGCCTATCGTGAATTAACCAGCTTATTTGATAAAACAGGGCTGGGGATGATCGACATACTTATCAGGAACAATACAAGTAAGCTAGCTATTTTGGAGAAAGAAATAACTACCCTAAATACAAATATTGTTAATGATCTTATATTCCCTCAGTATACAGCTAGTTACCAGAAGTTGTTGAAAAATATAGAAGACTTTGTTAAACAAAATGTCAGTTTAAAACAGAAAAAATTAATGAGGGACAGAAATGACTATAGAACGAATTGTGTGTATGAAGTCGACAAAACTGACAATATTACCAGTAATATTGACAATGAGCAGGGTGTACAAGTTCATTATAACAATAATGGACAAAATATTAATACAGAAAACGGCCAAGGTACCAGTCACTTTAATTATGACCATTTTTTGGATCAACAACCTCAGGTGAGGAGGTCGGAACAGTTAAAAAACAAGAGGGAAGGGGGTGCTTGGAACCAGAGCAATGGTTATTACCAGAGCAAAAATTACTACAACAGGAGGTACCAAGGGCTGAGGTACAACAGATATTAATTAAGACTCATGAATTTAATCAAGGGTCTGAAGGGAAGCAAGATGATTTGGACTTGGCAAATGACAATGTACCCTTGATCAATTTCATTGAACAAATGGATGACTTGGACTTGGCAAATGACAATTTACCTTTGGTTAATTTTATTGAACAAACTGGTGACATGATGTGTGAAGTATTAAAAAAGCATGGTTTTTGTATTTACAATTTTAGTAATTTAGAAATACATGAAGTGCATTTTAAGTTGCTTAGTAAGGGACTAACATTTGTTCTGTCTTTCAAAGTGGATATAGCGGAAGTACTTATTAGCCTTAAATTATATATTAGACAACTTAATCTAAGATTATTTTTTAATGAATACAACAATAACACCAGAAACACCACAAATACTTCAAAGAGAAAAAGCTTGTTTGTGCCCCCAAGCCATAAAGAGGTAGACATGTTTGAAAGGATGTGTGAGACAGAATTTAGAAAGATTGTTCAAAATAAAAAAACTGCTTCCCAATAACAACAATTTAAGTCAGGATGAAAGGCTTACACTCATTGATCTGGTTAACAATAAAGAGTTGAGATGTATGAAGCCAGACAAGGGTGGGGGCATAGTCATTATGAATTATATTGACTGTGTCCAAAATGCATGACATTCTTAATGATACAACAACATATGAAAGAGTGTCAAGAAATGAAATGAATAGAGCGTATAGGAAGGTGGATTTATATCTACTAGATGCTTTGTAACAAGGGGCTTTAGATGTTAATGACAACAAATTCTTAAGTGTGAATGATCCAATAACACCAGTGATCTTTGGAATTCCAAAGATCCATAAAAACATCAATAATCCACCATTTAGACCTATAGTCGCAGCCAAGGGCTCTAAAACAGAACCCTTGGCAGCATTTGTTGACATGGGTACTCAAATGGTGGTAAAAAAAGTGGAACACATACTAAGAGATTCATGGCACTGCCTTGAGAGACTAAAACTATTAGAAACACAGATTGACTATACTTTCCTTAGTATTGATGTAGACAACCTGTTTACAGTGATTCCCCACGAAGAAGGATTAAATTAATTTAGGGAATCTTTACTTATGAGTAACAAGATTAACAAGAACAAAATAAATACACTTGTAAAACTCATGGAAATAATTCTCAAGAATAATTACTTGAGTTTTGAAGGAGAATTATTTCATCAAAAGACAGGGGTTGCCATGGGTGCTAGATGTGCCCCAGTATACGCAAAATTGGTTCTATTATTTTGGGAAAGAAAGTTTATTTTTCAGTCTGTTTACAAAGAACAAATTCTGTCATACAATAGATTTTTAGATGACATCCTGATTCTATGGAAAGGTGAAAGACATGAAATCAATGAGTTTGTGTAATATTTAAACAACAACACGACCTTTCTGAGATTTACACACATTTGGCATGCAACAGAGATAGACTTTTTGGACATTCATTTAGAGAAAAGTGACAACAATTTGAGAAGTAGTATATACAGGAAAAAGACATATTCAAACTCATTATTACACTTTGACAGTTGTCACCCTTACCATCAGCGAAAAAGTATAGTAAAAGGTCAAATGGTGAGACTGTCAAGGTTGGTAAGTGACAATGAAATGTTCCTTAAGGAAATGTATTATATGGTAGGCATGTTTTTAGAAAGGGGTTATCCACTAAAACTATTGTTAAATGTAAGACAGGAAGTTGTACAAAAGAGATCCAGATCCTTTCAACCTATCCTGATATCAGGGGCAAAGTCAGAAACAATTAATACAAAAGAAAGCACTGATGTGTTTATTTTGAAATTCAGTAGTCTAAGTGTACCTTTAATAGAAGTGATCAATAGAACATGGCAAATATGCTTTGATAACAACATCAAAATTAAATTAGGTGATCAACCTAAAGTGGTACATAGTAGGGGCAAGAATATTAAAAACATACTAGAAGGTAAAAGAATGAAGAGACATAAGTCATTGATGCACAAATGTGGAATGTGTAAATACTATTGTTACATCAATGATGGGCCCTACGTGGTTATTCAAGGACATGATTACACTCTTTCATGCCCAGGAAAATGCAGTTGTAACACAACTATGTTAATATATGTGGCAACATGTGTTAGCTGTCAAGCTTTCTACGTGGGTAAAACCACGCGTAGACTTAAAGACAGAATAGGAGAACACTTAAGGGCTATCAAAACAGGAAATCTACATAATGCACTTTTTGGACATACCAAAGTTTGCCCTAATTTTAAGAAATTTATTTTCTTTATAATTGACCAAGTTTCAACTAGCGACAGAGGAGGTGATGACAAACTGTTGGTTGAAACTAAAGAGCTGAAATGGCAATTGAGGCTCAAAGCTACACAACCACCAGGTTTAAATGAGGGAGTATCGTTTATTTTGATACTTAAGAATAGAGCAAATATTGTTCCTTGATTTTTAGTTCATTATTATTTTTTTATTTTTTATTTTTCTCCTTCTCTTTGAAATAAGGTGACAATATACAATACACAACATACATTTATTCCGTTTATGGATATTTCATTAAAGCATTTGTTTCCTGTATATGAAGTATAGGGGAAAATTTTATAGTCATAAAACCATACGAAGGGATTCACAGTTTGGTTCCCATTTTTTAAAATACATTTATTTATGATAAATCTGTCCCTTTAAGGTTAAAGTCTTGATCAAAACACGGTTGTTTAACAATAGGTTTGATGAATTTCAGCCGCAGCTTTTTATGTTTTAAGATTTTAGCAACGTATAAACATATATATGTTTTTACACACATTTTAAATATTACACAATTATTAGTTAAATGTTGTGTATATTGCTGTTCATTATTGTGTTTTAGGCAACATGTAGAATGGTAGATATGGGATTTTTAGTTCAAGGTTTACGATTGGCTTAAAGTTAACTGAAGGGACTATTTAAATGGTTAGATTTTCTGGTCCAATGTCTCTGAAGAAGCCAAATTATTGGTGAAAGCGCTAAGTCATTGGTTATTTTATGTATGTACAAGAATAAATTCGGAGTGTGATTCTTACTCGTTGTTGGGACTTTACTACTTTTTAATATATCTAAGTCCCCATTTGGGCTTATTGTTTGTCATTGGATAATTGACTGACACTAAGTACATCATATCTAAAAGATCACCAGTGTCTTGTCATGGCAGCTAGGCTCAGAGAAGAGCAAGAAACTGAATGCAGCATTTTGCTCACTTTCTTCCTTTTCTCAGATTATGTGTGGCATTTAAGTTTGTATGTGTATATCTATCTATCTATATATATATATATATATATATAAAATACATAGATATAGATACACACACACACACACACACACACACACACACACACACACATACATATATAGATAGATATAGATAGATATGTGTATGTGTATATCTATCTATACATATATATATATATATATATATATATATATATATATATATATATAATACATAGATATAGATACACACACATACACACACACACACACACACACACACACACACACACACACACACACACACACACACACACACACACACACACACACACAAACTAACACATACACACACAGTCACATATAGCTCCTCCACATGGCAGGAATACTGATTAACTGTCCATATGTGAGAGTACCAAGTATCCATTAAAAGGCCGTTTGACAGTATAAGTTGTTTGCTTCATTTAAAATTGCTCATTGCTTTTGGTATAGCTTCATGGTGACTGTAATCTGTGGCAGAGCGACATTCAGTTAGTTTTATATGAACCTGGATATAATGAAGCTTTTTTTAAGCATAATCAGATTGCTCTCTGTAGTACATGTCATTACATATCAATCCCTGATCCACTGAAAGTTTCAGTTTTGCGTATACATTTCATGAAATAGAAAGTATGACAAAAACTAGTTTGGATCAGTTTGAAACAGTTCCTATTTTGTGGCCATCAATGGATCCATACAAAAAAAAAGAAGAAAAAGAAAAATGTGATAAAGTCTGCTCCACTTTACTATATTGACAAAATATTTTTTATGTATTTTTATTTCTTCTCATGTTGGTAGGATATGCTCATTCCAGCTCGGTAATTCATTGGGCTGCTCAGAAATACTGCAGCAGAACAGAATTTTAAATTATAAGACAAGTGATAAACAGGTCTAATACAAAGAATGAGTACAAAAGCATCAGATTAGAACATGTTTATTTATAATCTTGAGCTACCTCATTTTTAGATAGTGTTCAGTAAAGCTAAGATCCAGGCATGCAGGCATGTGGCACCTTGTTTCTTTATCAGGAGCAAGTCTCTTTATTGGTGTTAATTCTAAGATATCCAGCAATAAATTATGGCAGTGTAAGTTTGTCAGTACCAATGACTTAAATAGTACAGTAAATAAAGATAGTGCTCTCTTTCATGTAATCTGCCCTCAAATCATATTGTCAATGACAGAAGAGTAATACAGTTTATGTCACCCTATTTTTAGATTACTTGTATCAGGACTTACTGCAGCAGATTTTCTCATCACCTGACTTTTTTATACTCTCTTGTAACAACTACAGGAACTAATAAAAGCAAGTGTTGAAAATAATCACTATATTTTTCATTTTGATTTACTCAGATAAGATCTGTGGAGGAAGCATTGGTATAAAGGCAGAGTGTCAATTGTACTTTACACATATTAATGTCTTATTACACTGCTGAAGTTTACAATGTGGCAGCTTCACAAATATTGTCTGTTATGATTCATTTTCAGCCCTTGGCTTGATGCATTTCTGATTTACACTGTAGACTACATCCACATGATGGCTGGAAAGGTGCAGTGTGTCTTTGTATATTTCTGTTTGCAAGGGTGCAAAAGTCAACAAATATATTATATTTGCACTCAGGATAATCCATATTCTTACCTATTTAATAATTGTAAACATTTTCACTAGCTGTCCACAGCTCCATGCCTGTTTTATAATTGCCACATATAACTCTGATCAGAAATTAGAATCAAAAAGCTAAAAAAAGCATTTGTACCCAAAGTAAAACATTACAAAAAAAAATTCAAGGAGACAAGTCCCTGCATACCAACACCCCTGCTACTTTTTAACTCTGATATTACTGTATTTTTGAGGAAAGAGGAATCTCAAAGGATAGCACAGTCTCAGTCTTTAAATGCAAAGCCTGCAAAGCTCACATCAATGGCCATACAGTACAATTTAAGTTACTAATTTATTTGTATTTAAACTTAGCATTCTAAAGAAATATTTTACAATCTCATTTAATCAGGTATGAACACTGTTTTGTGGCTTGTCCTTGTTATACTGAACACTGTAATGTTTATGCTAAGTTACTCAGTTGAGTACAATGGCTCCAGCTGCTGCAAAGATTTAAGGGATAAACCTCTGATTACAGCCCAAACAATTTGTGTACAATTACAATTAGTGTGTTAAGTGACAGATAGAGTGGCAGGAAGGGATGAGTGAGTATATCCCAATAAGGGTGGTATGTGGGCATCCCTTTGCAATGATCCTTTGTGGAGGCTGAGAACAATGCTGGAGGAGTCATGGTCCATAAGGAAGTGTAACATAACACTTGTTCACATTGCACACCCACCTTGGATGAAACCACTTAAACATGTGGGAAGGAGGGAAGCAGGTAAGGCACATGTCAACCCCTCAGACAGTTGCAGAGACATACTAAGCCCCCAGGATGCCATTAGGATCCACAACAAGCCCCAGCTTACTAGAATAGCCTGGGGGGAGAAAGAGAAAGCTAGTAGACCTGGCATGGATGTGAGGCATTGCAGTGCCAGGGGAAATCTGCCTAGCCAAAATCAAGGCTGAATGTCAGTTCTTCTATGAATCATTGAATTCCATAAAGCTGCCAATCCAAAATACCAAAAAATAATTTCCAAAACACAGGACAAAAAATCAACTTTAAGCATTTTTTGCAGTAGGGCAAGCCCAGATCTGCTTTAGAATGTTGGGTCTTCATATTGTTGAACTGCATATGGTCAAACTAACATGATCAACATTACTCAACTCTGAAAATACAAAAGTACAAAAACTTGTATTTTTGCACACACGTACACACAGTCCATTCTCCAGTTAGGGACTGTAAATCAATTTTAAAATTTAAGACATAACACTTGTCTCTCTTCCTTTGTTAATGATTGCTCTCAGACACTGTAGTTTATTAATTGCTAATAGTGTTGCATAATGATGTCGCTTTATAGAGTCATGTAGGAAGTACCAAACACACATATTCATTGAGGTTTAATCTACAGGTCAACTATATGCAAGCTTTTTCCTTTCAACTCCATCAGGTTATACTTGATGAAACCAAAAGGCAAATATTTGAATTAGACCTGTAATCAATTGCATTTTTTTCAACAGATGATATTTCTTTATTTTACTAGGAATTGTTGAAATTGTTCCTATTTCATGTTCTGTGTCCAAATATTATTTTTACAAATTTTAATTGTCCTTCTGATTAATGTGCATGTGTGTTTTTACTGTGTCAGCAGTACTAATCCCTTTTTTTCTTTTTCCTTTTTTACTGACAGCTGTCAAAACATTCATGGACAGAGATAAAATTTAAAAAGGCCACAAAAAAACTGACAATGGTTTAGAAATTTATGAGCATAAATATTTTTCTACTGACACATTTGATGATAATTTAAAATGGCTGCACAATTTTTAAAGTGAAACATTTTCCACCTTTGTTATTAGATTAATAAAGTCAATGTAGATCACAAAAAAACAGCATAATAAAATAACCAGAGTTCATTCCATAAAGACAGGAATCCTGGGTAAGAGATGTCCTTTTTCCCTGAAGCAGCTACTTCTCCAAGCAGGACATGAGGGAACTAATATACTACATATATTGACCTGCAGAAAAGTGGTCTTACTTAGAGATATGCCAGTTAATGTAATTCACTGTAGTTCCTTTAATTAAGAATACAAATATATTGAAGCTTTCACACCAGTCCCAGGATCCTATTACAGTTTGGTTCTGAAGTGACTACTTAATATTATGTCTTTACTCTGGCCTTATTATGAGGTTAAAATATACCTCCTGCCTCATTCACTGCTAAATTATTCCTCTGTTCACCCCTGTGCTCCATTTCCTAAAACCTCCTTCATACCTTTAAAAACTGTGCAGCAATTTGAACTTTTGTTATTTAACTGGAATCATCTGTCTGAGGATGAAGACAGTGAAACAAATAAGTAGCACATCATCCACAAATTATGGTCTTTTGTCTTTCACATCTTCTCATCAGCATTCAACCCTCCTGGATTTGGTAAACCCTCTGCTGAAGTACATCAGAGCTTTTATTATGTCCAACCAAATTGCCCATAAGTAGCATTACTGTAAAATTGTGACAATTTTAAAGTATGCTGCTCACCATTGTATTGCTAGCATTTGAATTTGTCTAGTTCCTATACCATTTAACATATTTATCCCCTCTTTGTACATGTACAGAAATATTTTGATTCTTTCATAGTCTAACTTCCCTGTCCTATAGCAATATGCCAGTCTTTTTCTCTGGACTGCCTCTCTAGCAAACAAGTGTCCCCCTACCATTTTTAGTAATTGGTGCAAAACCTAACCCTAATGCTGCCCCTTCCCCTAACAGTAACCCAACCCTTACCATCATTAAAACTTTCCCATTACACTGCCACTGCTTAGACAAATTTAGGCTAGTTTTACAGAGAGGTTTAGTTTTAATATAGGGAGAGGAAATAGTTATCCTCTCTTGATATTATTATTTTGTTCTCTTTTTTTTTGTTTTGTTTTGTTTTTTGTTTCATTATTGTGTATGCTCAAACTTAGTTTGTTGGTGTTTTACATTCAACATTATAGCAGTTCAGTCATACACAATAGACCCATATCAAGATATATCCATCCACATCTCCTTTTCCCATTTTTGCACATGGGGTTGAGGTGTCATATATTTATTTTCCACAAAATATTGTATATAAGTTCATAGCCAAATACTGGGCAGTCAATCAGACAATAACCATGACAATCAAACCCTGCACCTTGTTACTATGAGGTAAACATTAACCATTATTCCAACCCCCAATGGAAATCTGCATTGTTAGGGAATCAAACTCAGGTCAACTAATTGGGAAGCTAACTACTACACAATCAGTCTGTAGATTAACTGACTCATATTCCCCAGTGCAATCACCTAAACTGCTTACCAACCAATGCCCAGGTCAGGCACATTCCCCACTTGATTTAATTAATTACAGGCTTTTATCCAGTTTATCTTACTTAACTTCTTAAATTGATCCATTTGTTAGCACCTCTGAGATGTGCCTTAACACTAAGATTTCCTTTTGCTCCTTGATTTGAAGTTCAAGTGAGAGTGACTGCATTATTTCTTTGATTGATCCTCAGTCCTGAACACACTGATTTATAACCCTTTTGTTTACTCCTCCCTTACTGATACCTGCTCTGATCCCCTGCTCTTGAGTGACAACTCAGACCCACCTTTCTGACTCTCTGGGCCATACCCTTTCTACATACATTAAAAGTGCCACTCAAGCCTGCACAGGCAAGCTAGCACTGCCCTGGCAGAATATAAGTGGATGATCTACACAGGAAAGTTAGCACTGCCCTGGCAGGATATACATATCTAAATTGCACATGCAAGCTAGCACTGCCCAGGCAGGATATACATATCTGAACTACACAGATAAGCTAGCACTGCCCTGGCAGGATATATGTATCTGAACTACACAGGCAAGCTAACACTGTCCTGGCAGGTTATATGTATCTGAACTATGCAGGGAAGCTAGCACTGCCCTGGCAGGATATATGTATCTGAACTAAACAGGCAAGCTAGCACTGCCCTGGCAGGATATATGTATCTGAACTACACAGGCAAGCTAGCGCTGCCCTGGCAAGATATATGTATCTGAACTACACAGGCAAGCTAGCAGTGCTCTGGCAGGGTATATATATATATATATATATATATATATATCTGAACTACACAGGCAAGCTCACACTGCCCTGGCAGGATATATGTATCTGAACTACTTCACCAAACTAATAAGCTAAAATTCTATAATACTGAGTGTTTACTTTGATAACAAAGTCCCCCGGATTCAGCAAGATCTGCAAGGAGTGCAGGAATAGTGTAAGATCTACGGCCGATGAGCAATTCAGGAATGAGCTGGCAGGATGTGTTCGAGCGCTCCTACACTATTCCTGCATGGACACCACTACTATATGCTAATTACCCCATTTGCTGGTAAAAAACATGCACATGAGGTGAATTAGTGATCCAGGAAGTAGGCAGGCATCTGTGCAGGAATAGTGTAACCTGCAGAAATGTATTCGGTTACTAACCGAATACATTTCTGCAAATTACAAAACGGAGGCATGACAGCTCCAAAGAAAGCATGTATTCAATGTAGTAGGCATACCAATGGCCAAATATGGCCATTGGCATGAGAAATAGTTGCAAAATTATAAAAAATAACTTTTATTTTTTTTTGGCCGATTTCAGGCATTTAAGCGTAGGGCAGCGGTGTGCAAACGGGATCGGCCCGAAAATAAGAAAAAAGTTTGAAATAAGCTTTTAAACTCAAATCAGCATTTTGCCATGATAGCCAATTGCATGCATAAGACAACAATACCAGGGAATAGTGGTTGCTAAGGAGGAAGGCTCAGTGTGAGTGTGGTAACTATGAATTAGCATTCTGTTTTATGCAAATGAGGGGAATGATACTGAATCACAGATTTCCTCTCAGTGTTAGCTTGCACCCAACCGTGTAGGTGCAGCAACACCATGGTATAAGTATAAGAGGTAATTGATCTCATAAGAGGGAGTTTCATGCATGCTGTAAGCTTATTGGAGGTCTGTGGCCCATGTTTTCCCTTAGCTAAGCACAGTTAAGGAAGGGGGTGTGCCTGAGGCTGCTGAGCAGTGTTTACATTGCCTAAATGGGTGTGTGTACCACGCACCAGGTTTTAAACAAAAAATAAACAGGAAATAGCAGCTCTGTTCACATCTGAGCACTGGGTATGTGCGGCGCAACTCAGGACTTAAATGGGAAGGCAATGGGAAGGGAAAACAGCAGTAGGAAGGCAGTCAAGTAGAACTAGCATACCTGGCAGGTGAAATGTATCAGAATCAGCCAATTACACATGCAACAACATAGCACACTACTATAAACTATTCAAACACCTTCCAGTCTGTTTTTTCCCACAAACTCTACACCACCGGTGTACACAGATGAGGAAATTTTACCTGACAAAACTAGCAAAATGTTAGGGGCTGCTGTTGCTCTCATACATCAATATGTGGAAGAGGCTGAGGGTGGTGAGGATGTGAATGCTGATGACCAACCCACAGTGAGGAGAAGGAGAAGAGTGTACAGACCCAGGGTAACCTACCAGGGGCTACATGAACTGGAGATACTGGAGCGCTATAGGGTGGGCAAGGACATTCTACAGCAAATTGTTGAGCTGTGCCGGCCACGCCTCACACACAGAACCAACAGAGGGGAACTCATCCCAGTGGATACCAAGGTATGTGTAGGCTTAAGAATACTAGCCACAGATACCTCCCAAAGGGCAACTGGGGATATCATGGGGACCTCACAGGCATCAGGATTCAGGGTACTCCACCAGCTCCCAGATGCCATATCCACACATGCTGGTGAGCACATATATTTCCTCAACACTCGTGAGGCATTGACCAGCAATATGTGTCTCTTCCACCAAATAGCAGAATACCCTGAGGTAGTGGGTGCTATAGACTGCATGCACATACACATCAAAGCACCACCCGGAGAGTGGGGTAGGGTCTAAATAAACCACAAGGGCTTCCCCTCCATCAACTGACAGGTCATGTGCGATGCCCAGTGCATTATCTTGAATGTCTCTGCTGGCAGACCTGGAAGCTATCATGACTCCCACATGTGGCATATGACACAGCTGTACCAGTAATTTGCCAGTGGGGGCATCCCATATGGCCACCAAGTGAGGGATGTTGGTTACGCACTGGAGCCAAAAGTGTGTATGTGTGTGTGTGTGTGTGTGTGTGTGTGTGTGTGTGTGTGTGTGTGTGTGTGTGTGTGTGCACGAGCACGGAGATGAATGATTTTGAGGCCATTCACAGTCACTACACCTCCAATTGCCCTACCTTAGCATGCCTGTTGATGTCAGTCACCTTGAAATAATCCTTTGGACAAATGCCTGCCCCATAAGCTCTGTGGTGCTTGCAATAACTGTGTAATGCTATAGTGTAGCATACTATATAGGCAGGAGTTCTAATCACAGACATGACAACTGTGAAACTGTGTGTGATTGTGTGAGACAGAGTGTGTGTGTCTTTGATGATACCTGATTTTATGGACATTGACACTTACTACTTTCCCCTTACCCCTCCTTTAGCACTGCCGCTGATGTTAGTCACCTTCAAAGATACCTTTGGAGAGCTCTCCAACATATAAGCTCTGTGGCACTTGAGATAACTGCATGATACTATAGTGTAGTATACTAGCTAGGTAGGTGTTTTAATCCCAGACATGGAACCTGAGCATGTGTGTCTTTGATGATACCTGATTTTATGGACATTGACACTTACTACTCTTCTCCTTACCCCTCCTTCTGCACTGTTGCTGATGTTAGTCCCCTTCAAAGATACCATGGCACAACTCTCCAACATGTAAGCTCCATGGTGCATGCCATGAATGCAGAACACTGTAGTAGCAGTAACTACATAGGTATGGGTTTGAACTGTGGCAAGTGTTTGTATGTGTACATATGTATGTCTGTACCTCAAAACTTTTGGCCCCATTTACACCCAGTACACATCTCAGACCCTGAGTTTAGCAGTCCTGCAGATATCATCCACCTTAGAAGTACCTGTTGCCAACCCTAAACCATGTAAGGTCAGTGGAGCATGTGGTAAATGCGTAACATAATGGTCCATAAAATCTGTTAGATAGAGGTTTGAATGTTACCCCTGGCAAATGTAAATGTGTGTGTAGGATAAAATTATTTTTGGGATCGCTCACCCACTACATCACCCAATGCCAGTATTTACAAGTGCTGGTGAGGTTCCTCACCTTAGATGTACCTTGGAACAACATCTATCCTATAAGCTTTGTTTTGCGTGCAATAAATGCAGTACACTATAGTAGCAATACATAACTAGGTAGAGGTTTGAATCTCAGTACTGTCAAATGTATGTGTCTGTCATCAGTATCCTCTGTGGAGGTTGCTGTGATTGTGTAATAACAGGATCCATTCTGGGGTGGGTTTTGCTAAATTATTATGTTGAGGACCTAGTATATGTCACAATTTCCACCTTACAAGGACAACAGATGTCAAACACCGGACAGGTTGGTGTAGATAATCCATAGCCCTACATTTGACATTATGGATTGGTGTACAATATAAGCAACCCTGCTGATACTCAGAGAACACTCTTCACCCATGTCTCATACACAAACACACTCGGCTAGGCAACAACCACTATATTGGTAGGTCCCTACATATTGCCTCACAGATAGTAACCACCATGTGATTGTAATGGACTACATGCCTGTTGACCACAACAGTGGCACTGACATCAGAAATTACTGTGTTACACCTCCTAACTCAGTGTGTGTTATCCAGCAAGTAAAAGGACATTGCACCCTGTTCCATCCCGTCAGTAGGCCAATAAATGTGTACAGTGGCACTTTTGCTATGTTCCCCACTGGGCACCTGCAACAACAGTAGAGTCTGCATAAGTAACCCACAAAGGGAATATCATGCCTTATACACATGCCCTATATGGATGGATGCCACTAACTCCACTGAATACCCATATCATGCTGTCAATGTAGGTGCAAGCATGACCTCAGTTACATAGCCAGGTCTCACCAAATGAGGTCAGGAATGCTACATCAGAAGATAATGATTTGTCCACACAACATGCCCCAGAGACCTCAAGTACACTTCCACATATCAAAGAACATGCTTGTGGGACACGTCCACAACCCAGACACTGTCCATGATATGGAATATAGATCACATACATGGGAAGCAGTGCACATCACTGGCCACCCACAATAGTGACCCAGATGAGTGGATGGTAAATGCAATACCCACTCCTGGGAACCACTCCAGGGACTACACCCCTGATCCATACTGGGGGCTATTGTCATGTGGCAAGATGCCAAGGTATTCCCTTGGACTAGCCTTGTACAGCCGTTATGCCCATTCACTTACTCTACTACACACCTGTGAAGCAATGAACCTATGGATCTCAGTACTGGCAAGTGTGTGTGTGTGTGTGTGTGTGTGTGTGTGTGTGTGTGTGTGTGTGTGTGTGTGTGTGTGTGTGGAGAAGAATGGTTTTGAAGCCATTCACACTCACTACACCTCCCATTGCCCTACTTTAGCATGCCTGCTGATGTCAATCACCTTGAAATAACCCTTTGGCCATGCTTCAGCCCTATAAGCTTTGTGGCACTTGCAGTAACTGTGTAATACTGTAGTGTAGCAAATGAATTAGGTAGAAGTTCTAATCCTCATCCTGCCAACTGTGATAATGTGTGTTTTTCTGTGAGACAGTGTGTGCCTGTCTTTGTTCACACCTGATTTTGTGGACATTCACACTTACTACACTTCCCTTATATCTCCTTTAGCATTGCTGCTGATGTCACTCATATTCAAAGATACCTTTAAACAGCTATCCAACATGTAAGTGCCGTAGCACACACAATAACTGCATAACACTGTAATAGCAATACATAGTCAGGTAGGGTCTGAAACTCAATACGGGTAAGTGTGTGCATGTGTCATCAGTATCCTGTTGGGGTGATTGTGTAATGACAGGATCCATTGCAGTGTGGGTTTTACTACATCATTATACTGAGAACCTATATGTCCCAATGTCCACAATATAAGGCCAACAGTTTTCAAACAGTGTAGAGGTTGCTGTAGACAATCCACAGCTATAAATGTTTACAGCCATGTACAGTTACTATGTGACAGTATGGATTAGTAAACAATATAGGCAACCGTTATAATACCCAGATACCACTCTCCACCCACGAATCGTACACAAACATGCTTGGCTTTTACTCTGTTCCTTTCTTACTTTCTCTCTGTCTCTCTGTCTCTGTCTTGCTCTCTCTCTCTCTCTCTCTCTCTCTCTGTGTTTCCCTCTCTGGTGGATGTGGAAAAGTACATCTGTTTTGCATAGGCAGCAGCTTGACTTTTGTAGGTAATGCTCATGATCAGCTGATGGCCTGTGCATGAATTGGAGTCTCTCACTTGCTAATTGCATGTAGAACAGCTGTGATATCATTCCTATAGCTAATTGCATGGAAACACACTCTTAAAACTAAGCACTTCATGTGGGTGTTTGCCCTTTTCCTTCACTGTGAGCAGGACTTCATGTGGGTGTCTGACAAACAGCATCACAGAGGGTAGTTGGAAATACCTCTTATAACATACACTGTGGAGACAGGCCAACAAACAGGAGGGGGATGTTCCAGACATGGTGATACAGAATGTAAGTATTGCTGTTCTACATTTGAAGTAATTAAAGTCTGGCATGACAGTGTTATGTGGTTGAGGAAACTCTCACCTGTAGGGCTATCTGCAGACTGGCCAGAGTTTTGAGTCTTAGATGTGGTGTGTTACTCACATATTTCCTATCTTTAGAAATGCAGTAGCATACTCTGATGATTGCAGTCAGTACATGGTGACATCCATGTGTGTTACTGACTTCATATCCCTCAGAAGAGATATGTCACAACAAACCCTGTTACACCAGGAATCTTCTCAGTTTATCACAGTAATATGTCAATATTAGCCCTGTGTTTGTGCCTCTGTCCCCCAAGTCAGTCATCCTCTGTCCATATGTCATGCAGTAAGCAGTGCATATGTACAGTATATCATTATTTACTGATATCATTCCTGATACCAGACTGCTAGACATGTTATGTATTGTAGGTCTTATATTTGAGGACATAACCTGGGCATTCTGTTGTAGTCTATACAGTAGTGAGGTCTATATACTTATGGTGATTGTTGACAGAGTGTCATTATTGTGTAGCAGTGTATTGTGAATATGAAACTTGGCCTGTGTACAGACCGTGGTAGATGTCAGTGTTCTTGGTCCTGTTCTACCTGATGTTGCATGCTGCTTCTGTTTCTGGTACCCTGTCAGCGTATATGTTTGTAGGACCAGACTGAGACATGCCCCATACCACAGTAAGGCATCAGGCTACACTGTGAATTGGGCCAGTATATGTAGGGTTAGTGTGTGAGTGGCAAATATGAGGATGTTTTTGTTCACACAGTCCATATACTGTACTATTAATTAGGCTTACCATAATGTGACTGTGACTGTGCTGAGATTGGTTGTGGGTATGCACTTTCACACTGGAGTCTGTTACTCTGTGCTGTTACATGCCTGTAATGCCTGCTATATTTGCAAGTTCATGTGTATTCCCCCATAGGAAACATGGGTCAGTGTTGTGGCAGTCTGCCTGTAGTTTACACAGTGCTTTGTGACATGCCTAGCACCTCAATGTATTTACCTAGTGTGATGTTATGTCCAGATATTTGTCAGATGTACTGTTGCCTGGCCACCATATGTGTTGCGTATTTCTGAAAAAGCAGTGGGATGCTGTGAAGATGTATGTCACTAACTAGTGGGAAGTATGTGAGCTTGGGACCCCTGCTCCTCCAGTTAATGTGTTAGACAGACAGGAGGGTGTGAATGCATAAACTGTGTGAGCTTATCTATTTCAGTAGTTGTGTGATATCCCCAATTTCATAACTATAAACATCCCCTTTGTCAGCCTTGGTCCACAAGTCTTGCACTAAGGAGTTCTGTGTATACCTCTGGACTGACCAGATTGTTTCAGACTGTCCACGTTTATTGGTCATATTTCTGCTGTATTCCACAGGATCATTACTGTGATTTATGTGGTACTTCAGTATGATGACTTTATGATGTCTATCAGTAACAAATGGTGTACATGTCAGTATCAGAAGTGACTTTCTACACAACATGTCTGTTCACACAACCCCTATTACTGTAGCAGCATTCTACATTTATACCTGCAATACTCACATTGCATTCCCTTACACTAAGAGGTTGTCACTTATGGTGCTGAGGTATGACTCCACTACATAGATATATATATATATATATATATAT
Organism: Protopterus annectens; assembly: GCF_019279795.1. Lineage (NCBI taxonomy): Eukaryota > Metazoa > Chordata > Ceratodontiformes > Protopteridae > Protopterus > Protopterus annectens. Next base: position 590,565,794 of record NC_056732.1, read on the forward strand.
ATATATATATATATATATATATATATATATATATATATATATATATATATATATATATATATATATATATATATATATATATATATATATATATATATATATATATATATATATATATATATATATATATATATATATATATATATATATATATATATATATATATATATATATATATATGTGTGTATGTACATTTATGCATATATCTACATATATATATATATATATATATATATATATATATATATATATATATATATATGTATATATATATATACAGCCAAATCCCTATGTGTAAACATGAGTGTTGTATATAGCTTCCCAGATGTATCCCACCATATTTATCTGATATGGTGTATATTTAGATATCAAAACATGACTGATTCAACACTATTTTCACTTACAAGTACTATACAATTGTAGTTAAAGCAGTTGTTCACTACTATTCAGTATGTGTACTGAATGATATATCAGAAAAAACAGACATTTCCACAGCTCAGACGGCTTAGTGGTTAACTGCTGTGACTATAGTTTAGAGGGTCCTGGGTCCAAGACATGTAAGGGCTGTTTATTTTGCTGCTAGGAAGAACAAGGACTGTTGGATACAGAGTGGTTAAGGCAGTTTTGAGCAGCTTTAAGCAGGTTTGTGTGGGTTTGCGAGACGGTAAGCGGTGCTAACATATGGTTAAACGAATAGGTGCTTACACCGTATAGGCTTCGCTTACCACTGCACAAATCTGCTTAGCATTTACATTTAAGCACTGCTTACACCTGCTAAGCATAGCTCAACCCTGGCAACCAATGATCACATTCCAGTCTAATAAAATAGCAGGATAATGACATCTTTAATAAGTGTATTTAGTTTCATGTACATAACATACTTCTATGTGCTGTCATTATAGTAGCAAGGGATGTGAGTATACTGTATGGGACACTTGAGTATACATGGCTAGTACAACAATCTTTTCTCTTTGTATGTGTTTCATACATGGGTAGTATCCCAAGTTATATGTAGTCACACTTGCATGTATTATATCATTATGTTACTACTTTTAACAGTGTTTTTCCAAGTAAGAGTAGATTGCAGATTGTAGTACTGGAATCATACACCCCTGCATGCAAAGCTGTTCTCTGAGTACTGACTATTGTGTTCTTGGTGTGTGAACTGTATGTTATTAAGTATCTCCTACTGGATATTGATCTGATATGTGGATATTAACTGTAGACTGCTATGTGTTTAGGACATGCATTGGGGGCTGCTGTCATGTAGTAATGGCATACCTATCAGTGTCAGACGTCTATCTGTCAAAACATTCATCCTAATGCATAACCTATTGGCTAGCTAATTTCTGTCTGTCCTCTGTACAGATGTGCAGATGTCAGGTATCCATCTTGGCTGCTTACAGGCAATCTATGATTGACTGACACTGACATGTCTGCCCAGCTGTGTTATGAATGCCACAGCTAGGAAACCCCATCGTGGATGCACCACATGCCATGGGTACCTCAACCAGACTACCATAGTCAACAGGACATGCTTGGGTACAGGTCTCTAACCCAGGCACTGGCCATGTTATGTTATATATGTTGCATACATGTCAGTTGGAGCAAATAACTGGCCCTCTGCAAGAGAAAACCAGATGACTGGATGTTGAATTTAGCTGTCACCCTGAGGATCACTCAAGTGGCATCGGTTGATAGATGGCCTGCTGACAAATGTCAGGTGGCATGATACCAGTGTACCCACATGCCCAACTCTTCTCATCTCTCCATGGACATTAGTCTGGTACACAACTAGGAACACCTGCACCTATGGACCCCAGTATTGACAAATGTGTCAGTGTGCATGACTTAGAATAACAGTGTCTGTGTATTTGTAAACTTGTAGTTCACAATACTCTGAGGGCCTTCTCACCCACTACACCCCCATTGTCATACGTAGAAATGATTGCTGATGTAATTGACTTTAAATGTACCTTGTTACATTCTTCACCCTCTGGGCTACCTGGAGCTTGCAGTACCAGTATGACACTGTTCTACAAATGGGTAGATAGGCATGGGTTACCCTCTGAGTCCTGGCAAGTGTGTGTGTGTGTGTGTGTGTGTGTGTGTGTGTGTGTGTGTGTGTGTGTGTGTGTGTGTGTGTGTGTGTGTGTGTGTGTGTGTGAGTGTGTGTGTGTGTGTTCATGTTTGTAGGAGACAGCATTCTGAGGCCACATTCTGCAAAAACAATAAACCTTGCCATACATTATAAGGGATAGTGATGTTGCTGACATTAGAAGAGCCATGACAAACCCTCACCCTACTATCCCTGTGGCATGTGCAATAAATGCATATCCCTGTAGAAGCACTGATTAGATAGACAAGGGGTTGTATTGCAGTCCTGATTAATGTGTGATTGTGGGTATGTCAGAGCATTATCATGGGTTTCAGTGAGTACAATATCTAATGTGGGGTGTGGGTGCTGGGTATACTGTCTTTACACCATGGTACCCCCAGTACATGTCCCAAAATCCACTGTATGATGACCGCTGTCACTATCAACTATACAGGTAACTGATTACACTACCCAGCCCAATGATGCACGTGCTATGTGCAAAATCTCTATAACAGAATGGACTCACTGACAAGGTAGTTAGCACTGCTAAACCCAGGTCTGTCAAATGTGTCTATGACTGTATGTGTTTGTCAATGTGTATATGACATTATGTCATACTATGTATTGTTCATTAACACCCAGTACATCCCCCATTACCATACTGTACAAGGCCTGGTGATGTTCTTCACTTAACAGGAAACTCGGGACACACCTCACCCTAAAAGCCCTGTGGTGTGTGTGTGCAATTAAAGCCAAACACATTAGTAGCAATAAGTACCTAGGTAGGGGTTCTACTTTCAGTGTTGCCAAGTAAGTGTGTGTGTATGTGAAGGGACCTACTTCAGGTTGCAGAAAATATATGTCCCAGAAGATCATTTGTTCGAGAACTAACTGGCTAAAGGTAACATTTCAAGGCAATCATCTTGTGGAAATACATTCAAGCAAAACTAGTAGTGGATGTGTAAATGCCCTCTTCCCCACTGTACACCTGTACAGCGATACAGGAGTTGGTATATATACATGGGTGTGGTTGTTGTGGCCACATCCACCCACATTGGAGTTGTTGTGGGTAACCCCCGCTTAGTGTGCTCTTATACTGTACAGTTTATGTTAACAGGTTAAGTAGTTGTTAATCACACTATGTGTGGTTCTACGCCACCCCACACCCTTCAAAGTGGGGGGCTGTTGCACCCACACCAGCGCACCTATGTTTACCAACTCTGGGATTTCACTACATTAAGGAAGAGGACATATACCCTGCCAGTACCATTGTCAATGACATTAAACTAGCAAACTGATTATTTCCTGATGTGATGTTTTGGTAATTTGGTCTGGTGGAATTACATAGGCCAAAATGAATTCACTCAAAATGAAGTACATCCATGTAAACAGTATTCTCTGTGTACTGCGTCAACACCAAAGCCTCTGTGTGTGTTATTCATGGACATTTAGTGTGTGCCACCCAGTACACTTACAATTGTCCACTGTAGAAGAGCTGCTGACAGCCACCATGCACTCATCTGAATACACCCATCAGACCTATCAGCCATGTGGCACATGCAGTAACTGTTATACAGACCTATTCATTTGTGCCTGGGATATGACACAGTCATTGCATCACCACAGTGCTACACCCCTTGTAGGATAGGACAGCAGACCAACATCCTGCTGACACATAGACAACTAGTAATACTTAATTAGTTATATTTAGGTGCTGAGTTTTAAAAAAGAAAAAAAGATTCAAGTTAAACAGCACTTAGTAATGTCAGATTTTAAAATTATATAAAATATTTTAAATTTGTTTTGGTTTGCTATCTACTGTATCAATTCTTCATCTTCAGTAGCTAGTAATTGTTTTTAATGAGGGAGTGTATCTTTAAGTATATACTTTTGAAGTTGTTCGCTCTGAGTGATACAATGTACCACCTGTCACTATTTAAGTGCATTTTGCATTGTTTGGTTGTAATCTGATGAAGTTTGCTTTGTAAGCAAACAAAAAGTGCTTCATTTCGATTGTATTCATTAAAATAGTGGTTCAGACTCAGCTTTGCTTGCCGTTCCTGTGTTGGATTTTATTGTTTGTTACGTGCCGACAGTTTTTGTTTACATAGACAACTAGAACACAAATAGAATACATTATGGAGACCACAATCATTCAGTGTTAATAAATGTTATAGTGCATCATGGCTGGACAGCTACACACCCTGATGTGTAAGCATTAATCATTCCAGCTGAAAACGCATTAAACAGCATTACATTGCTAAACCTTAGGACATTCACCCTATGCATCAGAACCATATCAGCATGTCCCTGCATCAATGGTATGGATTGACAGGGATGTGGCACAGGTATCATCATATGCACAGAGTGTGTTGCGGGTTTGCTAGAGACCGAGGCTGAGCTGTTTGGTTGACATCATGTGTATGGGTTAGGCGGCTCTTTATTAAATAGGCTGTGCAGGTGTATTGTGTGTAGGTATGGAGGTGCCCTAGCTGTGTTGGTGAAGTGTGTGTGCATGGATGCACACATCTGCCATGTGGCTGCCCTATACAGGGGTTCTTTGTACAGCTGCAGACTGTACATGGCAGGGTTTACAGTTCACTGTCTCTGGCCCTGGACACAGGAACTAAGCCTGCCAGGGTTTCATGGGAACTACCAGGCAGAGGTCCAGATATGGTATTCTCCCCTGATGATGACAATTGTCCACTAGATCCATGTCCCAGTTGGAACCGGCAAGGATCACATGCATGTGGCCTGCTGTGTTGTGGTGTGGATAGCACCTCACTGCTGTGCTGGTGCTGGTACTGCCACTACGGGAGCGGCCATGAGTTGTTTCACATCCACGTAAACCTCTACCTGTTGGTGTTGCTGACCTACGTCCATGTGGCCACTGCCCTACTCCCACCACATGCTCTACCGCAGACACCACATGGTCGAGGATTCCCACCATCTCAGCCAACCATCTATCCAGGACCTCTGCAATATAATGGTGGGCACCTGCAAGATCATGGATGTTGTCAAGTACAGCAGCATGAGTAGCCCTCTGGAGCCTCAGACTCTGCCTGGTGTAATGTTCCATATGTGCCTGTGCCTCCATGATGGCCCGAAACATGCGTATGGTGACACCTGCTGTGGCATTTCTGCCAGGGGTATGATGGCCAGCAGCCCTCATATGAGCATCCCTGTACATCTGCCTGTGTGGTACTTCACTGGTCATCTGGCTGTGACTGCCGTGTACAGTCACACTTGCCATAGTCCCCATACTGTCCTGTCCCATGCCACCACCTGCCAACTGTCCCTCATCTATGGCCACTGGTAATGGGGTATGTATGGGTATTGAGACTGTGTGCGAGGATGGGGTGGAAAAACGTGGTATGTCAACCAATGGCACAGCTTCAGCCCATGATAACCCTCTCTGTGCCTCACCATGGCTATCATCATTGTCAGAGCCTGTATGGACACTAACATCAGTTTGTGTGAAGGCGGTACACTGACCCACCTCGCCACCTGTGAGGGGCAAACAAAAAATGTAATTTAAGATCTGTACATTATGGTTTACCTCTACACACACTCACACACACACACACACACACACACACACACACACACACACACACACACACACACACACACACACACACACACACACTTACAGGTGAGCTGGCACAAAGATATTAAACAGACATCTCATTACCCAACAGTCAACATACATGACATATGGCACTCAACAGCATGCACTGCAGCCATACTCAATTCTTGTTACCAACATTATACATCCCTGTGATGCGTGAGTTGTCTTAGTAGGTGATGCCCCTTCTCCTGGAACACACTACAGCCATGTAAACAGTATTGCTGTGCACCTGTACAGCAGACTGACATGTAGTGTGCACCATACCTCACGAGTGTACACACCATTGCTTAATGTGTATATGTGTAGCAGTTATGTTTGCTCTGTTGATCACAGCCCCTATGTGTTTGTCTGACACATACCTGGGATGATATGAGAACTAATGTCAATAGTTAATGCCTGACCTCTGATTTGCAGATCTCATCATCAGCAGTGCATGTATGAGCAATAAAATCTGATTACACTGACAACCTTCAAAGCTTACTGTGGATATGAGGAGTGTACACTCCCTTGTTGAAATGCCAGCCTCTTCCATGATATGCAGTGGGGCCACAATACTGCATATGTTAACATTACACACACACCTGATATGTGACATATGACCTGTGCAAGCCAGTGCAGTGCCAAATGTGTTAGTCATGCAGATGCTGAATGAGATGCATACAATATGTGGGTTGCATAAGTGTGCATACCCTTAGCACAATGGTTTGTTGCAGCACCTGTTAAGTGAACTACAGCAGTCACTATTCCTGGAAGGGGTATACTAGCATGGCCCATCTTCACTTGCCATTATTTGGTCACTCTGCCCTACAAATGTCCCCCAACTCTGCTGTATTGCAAGGTCAGCTCATGTGCACAGCCCTTGGAGGTCACACAGCGCCTTCACTATTGCTGTGGAGTCAGGGTTATGTCTGGCACAATTCATGACCTTGACTGTGTTCAGATACAGCCATTCTTAGTGAGCTTTGGATGTATGCTTCAGTTCACTGTTGTGATTCAGGATGACACCCCTCCCCATCCTCAGCCTTATTGCAGATGCTTGACAACTATGGGCCACACATGAGTGTTATTTTACAATGTTCCAAATTCCAAATGTCAAGTCTAGTGGCCTAGTTCCTGCTAATGTACAGCAAACCTAAAAATGTACACTGGCACCAGCAAAGTAAAAATGGGGATGGTGGCCCTGAGGCGGAATGAGGTGTTGCTTGTACACCACATTTATCTTTATGAATGCTGTCCGTAGGTTTCAGCCTTGGTCTCATGACACCACTACACATTGCAACACATGCCTTTGGGATACTTAATGTTATGCATATGCTACCTGTAGATAGCTCTGGATGATATTTCCTGTGGAACAACTCTTCTGTCTGATTACTGTAACACATAGGCCACACTTTTGCAGATTCCAGGCAATTGTTGACACAGGTACTGCACAGGCAGTACTTGCTAGACATTCCTGCAAGTCCCTCAGTGTTACTGCATGTTTCTGGGCAGCCTCCATGACCAGTTTGCAACATGTGTTGTCATCTGTTTTGGATGGGCATATGTTTATTTCCTACATTAATGTTGTCCCATACTTCATACACACATACATGACTGTTTGCACTGTTTGCCATGGTATATGCAATGGTGAGGTAAGGCTACTCTTCCCACTCCTGAGTGCTACCTTTCGGATATGTGATCCATTTCATGGTTTCTAAGATGTGTGCAAGCCATGGCTGTCTCTGTTGCAAGTGAGTGACCAAATGTCATGGACATACTTCTTGGAAAGCAGACCATTACTTGGTGTGACATTGAGGCCCTGTACTTGATGGAAGGTGTGTACTCAAGAAGAGTGAATGCTGTCAGTACCTCACAAGCTGCTTCCACAATACGTTATTTGGAGTGTGTGCACACATATGCTTCCAGTGTTTGTTAAGGTATGTATTCCCCATATCTGTTGTCCTAACATAGAATTCCATATTACACATTCATTGCTCATATTAGGATCACATTACAGGCTGTGATAGGTGTGGAATGTGGTATTGTGATTTGCCATTGTTTAGATCAGGAACAGTTGCCATTGTAATAGTGGTGTATACACTGTTGTAGCCACTGTATAAAGGTAATGTTTCAGACATGTCCCTACTGTAGACCATTTGTCCCACCATTATGTTTATCTCTGTCCACACATCTTGCACTGACAGGTTGTTAGGTATACTGCAGGACTCTTACATACCCTTCAGATATGCCAACATGGTGACCACTGTGATGCAGTACAGTTAACAGCAACAATAAGTAAACATGTACAGCATGCATTATGGGTAGGTGTGTTAAATGAGTGCATGGCAAATAGCATGGACATAACATGGCCGGTGTATTGGCAAACCTGAACAAAACAACTCCATACTCACCAGCTACAGGCTGCTGTCCCAGTTGTATACCACAGGGACCTAAATAGTTGTTTGACAGATGTAATGTCAGTAGCCACACATGTGGAATTGGTACAGGGTGGGAGCAGCATTTCAGCACATCAACAGTACAAACCCACAATACTAGAGATTATGCACAGCTGTTCATTACTACACTGCAGCAACAGACTATCTTATCTGACATATGCATGTAGATACTTTACAGATGAAAATGGATAAGCAACAGTGGTCTACTAATGTGCCCTGAGGCCTTACCTGCACAATCCTTATCCATTGTGTGGGTGGCAACCACCTCCACAATGCTGTCCTCAGCTTGCTGGCTTGGCTGGCAGGTGGGTGCCCCAAGGCTGGCGAGGAGCTCCTCAGCATGTGTCAGTGGGGGCTGGATAGCATGACACCCACCTGTGAATAGCTGGTCCCTCCTAACTGCAGTGGCATGCTGATGGGCATGGCGGATCAGATCAGTGCAGCGATGCCCCACCTGCTCATAATTGCAGTTTTGCAGGCCAGAATCATTTACCATGTGGATGAGCTTATTTCACAGGGTGGTCCTCTCCTGCAGATCCTGGGCCCTGCGCCCGATGAGGATGTCATGATGGACTATGCGAAACTGGATTATAACATCATTTTGCAGGGGTGTGTATGCAGGCATGCGTTCCCAGGACGTTGTACCTGGAAGACATAAACAGGAAAAAAAGGTCAAAGGACCTCATACAGTTGTCCACGTGCATATCAACAGTGGGTATTACTTGCAAATAATACTGACTATACCATAACACTGTAAGCTGTCATGGCCTGTACATCTTGCATTACAATCCTGGTTCTGACCCATCCAGTTTCCCCAGTGTTAGACACTTAATGGCATAATCCACTACACACCATTCATTTCTGTGTAGAGGGATGACAGTGGCCATCTTCCATGCGGATGGTGTGTGCATGGTGGCATGAGTGTGTTTGACTTTAGTGTGTGATGGGACTGTGATCACATGCCTGTGTTCATGTAGGAGGCAAACTGTGATGTTTTCATGCCCCATGGAGACTTGCTGTTGTTGAAATCAGTCGGCATTATGTCTATGCTCACCAATGATGTGGGCAGGAGTGTGGGTGATGTGCATAGACCCCTGTGCTACCATTGTGAACAGGGTGCCACTTTTCCCACCTATCCTGTCTGATGCAGGTTGCCTGCATCCATGGCATGTGTGTATGAGGTGTGCTTTATCCCCAATACAGGTTGACTTGCGTTACTGGCTCTGAGACTGCGTACATATGTATAGACATGGTTGCAATTCTCCTTGGTGGTTTGCATATGTCTGATTTCTAGTCATAGTCAGCCTTACAAGAGGTCACCTGTGAACCTACATGCTTGCTCAGATAGAAGTACACTTGCTTCCAAGTTGTGGTCTGCACCTATGTGTCCCTGTACAGCCACTATAGCAACCTATTATGCACTTTGTGCCTTGGTGGTGTCCACCAAGGGGGCTTACTCTATCGTTGGTGGAGGATGGTTGTACAGGTAAGGTACTGCTGATTCCATATAGCTACAGTGGATATGAAGTGTATACATCCCTGTTACAATGCATGGTACTTGTGCAATTGGAGCATGACCCCACAAAAGCACATGTCAACACAATCCCCACCTGTGATGTGTCCTATAGCCTGCTCAGTTCAATAGGGAACATAATAACCTGTCCTATGGAAACATATAGGTTCACAGGTTCATAGGTGTGTACTAGGCTAATGGCCCTAGAGCCTTTACAAACCTAGCTCATGGGATTACCCTGGCATCATGCTACCTGACCTTAGCTCCCAGTGCATCTGTCGAGTAAAGCCACTGGAGTGATCCCTGTGGTTAATGTTCTCTTTCTCATCCACTCATCAAGATTTCTCTTGAAGAGGACCAGTGAGGTGCTCTGCTTGACATGTATGGGAAGTCTATTCCATAGCATGGGCAGTCTCTGGGTTATGAACCTGTCCCTCCAGCGTATGGGAAGTAATACTCAGTACAGTAAGCCAGTTTAATACGTGTGCATGCCCTTACACTGGTATATTGTGTAAACACCTGCTGAGATGATTCCCGCATCCATTTGTCTTGGTTTGTACTCTAACATCATATCACATCTTCACTTTTCAGTGGTTGCTCACCTTCCATGAAATAGCTTTGTTTCCTTTTAAATAGAATTGTACAGATTATGGGTCACATTTGAGGTGAAAAATGTTTTGACATGACTTCCTGTGGTCTCATTGGCATACAGCACACAGACTTGGCATTCCAACAGGGATGTGTACACTTTGATATCCAGTGTATATGGGTGTTGATAAAGCTGTTAGTGGTAGGCATGGACAGTGGGTCATAACACAGTTGTACACTTCTCTGATTACTACGTGATAAGCATGCCTACTTTAGTACCCATATCAGTGTCATGGCAATGCAACAATCAGTAGCAGTATACATTTTATTTTGTTGTATGCAGTGACAGTGATATTACACATGTGCAACATGCATATCCTATTTTCTGGACTGCTTGTGACCCATGTTATTACTTTTGTACCTTTCAGCTGAACATACACATACATACACATATTCGGGGGATACCTGGTACACATTTGTGTTCTATGTCATTATGGCACACTGTATTTACAGTATTGCAGCTCAATCATGCATCTCAACCTGTTATGCCAGGATTTCTGGTCATTGGTCCACCTCACTGGGTGACAAAATAGGGAAGTCAATTTTGATAACGTATCAATATAGCTGCCATAACACAAGTATATGTGTAAGTGACTACAGATATCTGTCACAATGGTGAACTTTGTCCATAAGAACACTGTACAGTTGAATGTTATTATTCATAGGTTCATAGGTTCATAGGTTGGTACTAGGCTATCAGCCCTAGGGCCTATACAAGCCTAGCCATAACAATTCCCTGGCTATTTCTTCCCACATTATTTACTTTCCTGGACCCCTGTCTAGCAGGGCGACTGACGTGATCCCTGGGGTGAATTTCCTTTCTCCCATCCAATCGTCAAGGTTCTTCTTGAAGAGGTCCAAAGAGGCACTCTGCTTGACATGTATGGGCAATCTATTCCAGAGTCTGGGGAGTCTCTGGGTCAGGAACCTATCCCTCCAGCATGTTTTGTTTATTGTGATGACAAGGTTTAGATCCCTGGAGCATGTAGCTCTGAGGGATTGGGATTTCTTTAAGTGTAGCATGTCCAACAGCTCTGGGTTTGACATGGCCTTGTATGTTAAGCAGAGATCGCCTCTGAGTAGATGATGCACAGAGTATAGCTGGAGTTTTTAAGGTCAGCATAGGGCATCTGCTTTAGGCCTGTGATTCTTTTAGTGAGGTATTTCTGAGGCCTTTCCAGTTGTTGCAGATATCTTGAGAGGTACATACCAAATGGGGCGTTGTATTATATAATGGGTCTAATGAGGGATGAGTACAGTGGGACAATGACCTCCTTTTTTCTGGATGAAAAGCCCTTCATGATGAGGTGTGCCACATAGAAGGATTTCCTGACTGTTGTGGCAATGTGGTTATCGAAGGTGAGACCACTGTCCACCTGTGTCCCTAAGTCTCTTATCACACTTTCTGTGTTTAGCGTACTGCCACCTATATGGTAATTCATGGATACATGTTTTTTCCCAAAGGGGATAACAATACATTTCTTGGCATTGAACTTGAGCCCATGGCTCTGGCACCAAGCATCTGTTTCTGTAAGGCCCTTTTGTAGAGTATCCACATCATTTGGGATTCAATAATGGCTCCCAGTTTGCAGTAATCTGCAAACTTTGTTAGCCAGAGTCCCTTAGTGTTGACCTGTACTTCAGAGAAGTAGATGCCAAACAAGAGCAGCCCCAGGACTGAACCCTGAGGTACTCCACTTGTCACTTGTCTGGAGCTGGATTTGGAGTCGGCTACTTTTACAGTGTGGGTTCTATCAGTAAGCCATTTAGCAACCCATTGGGTGACATAGGGATTAATGCCCAACTTAGTAAGTTTATCTATGATTCCAGAGTGGGGGATGGTGTCAAAGGCCTTGGCAAGGTCTAGATAGGCTGTGTGGACCACCTTACCCTTGTCCATGGCTCTGGAGACTGATTCAAAGAAGTCAGTCAGGTTGAGGAGACAAGATCGGCCCTTCACAAACCCAAACTGGGTGGGGTCCAGTGTTTGAAGGTTGCCAATGTCTTTGTTTATAAGTTTCACGATAATACGCTCCATGGCCTTGCAGATAAGGCTTGTCAGACTGATGGGACGGTAGTTTCTGGGATCCAAGGTGGATCCCCCCTTGTGGATTGGGATAACTGTAGCTCTGCGCCACTCATTCAATATATCACATGCAGTTTAACACACACATCTGCAGCAGTGCTTTACTATGCTCATGCCCTATATAGGTATTCTAGATTTACAATGCAAACATGTAGAATACTCATATTCACAGCTAACATATGGATATGGGCAACATCCCATTTACTGGCCTAGCAGTGGCACATACACAACTGTTTGACAGATACTCTAGTGGTTGCCATATGTGAGCTGTCCTTTCCCAGGGTGTGTCAGGCTCCTCAGCTGTGACCCAACCTATCCACCTCTTAGAGCATCACATGTGGACAAAGCCTAACATTAGGGGGGATATTATAGGGACAGATCGTAGATATGCCTATTACAAATCTATGAAGTTTGTGCATGATACATTTCAAATTACCATGACTGTTCTGAAGGTGGTGGGGTCTGAAACTCATTTGTCTGTCATGACTTCATTACTTCCACCTTCAGCTATTTGCCAGAGTAATATAGATATTTGGAGGAACAGAGCAAACACTATGATGGCTAAATCCTGACATTCTGTGCAGATCTGCACAGTTGACAGGTATGGCCTACTGCAGACAGAGCCAGATGCTATGTCCATAGCAGTTGTTCAGCAGGACATCATTACAATCATCTATCCCATTTTTACAGACCAATTACTACATTCGATTAATACATGCTTACATGTTGCACATTCTTCATGTTCCTTCTGTGTACAGGATGTCTTCCTGTTTTATAATTCGAGGTTTTGATTATTTTGTGTGTGTGTGTGTGTGTGTGTGTGTGTGTGTGTGTGTGTGTGTGTGTGTGTGTGTGTGTGTGTGTGTGTGTGTATGTGTCTCTCTCTCTCCACTACTGGGATCAAGCTTGTTTGAGTAGGTTGAAGCATGGCTTTTCTAGGTGATGCTCATGTTCAGGTGATGGCCTCTGCACCAACTGCTGTTCCCCACTTGCTAATTGCATGCAGGCAGCTGTGTAGGTCTTCAACAGCCAATGTCATAGCAACCAACTACTATAAATAACGACATCATGTGGGCATTGTCCCTTTACCTTTCCTATATGGAAGATATCCTTCCTGCATGTGGGCAGCGATGTTACAGACAGCAGGTAGCTATAACTCTTACAAAATGACTTGTGGACACAGACCAACTACATGTTTGTATAAGGTTCCAGACCTAGGGACAGTGTGTGAGTATTGCTGTTAATATGCATTGAATACTGCTACTTTTACAGGATTCGTGTGTACATGCTAGTTTTGCATGGAATCCAGTATGTCTGCATAGCTCTCAACTGTGGACCTATCCACACGATGGCCAGAGGATTGACTGTTATGTTTTGTCTGTTCCCCGCACAGGTCTTGTCCCTGACATATCAGTGGCATTCTCTCTGTTGATTGCTATCAGTACATGGTAAACATCCATTTGTGTTTCTGACTTCATATTCCCGAGTAAGGGTATGTTGCAACCAGTCCTGTAGCACCAGCAACTTTCACAGTGTATAACAGCAATATTTCAAATACGGCCCTGTGTTTCAGCATCTGTCCTCCACCTATATATTAGGCTTTGTCCAGATGTCATGCAGTAAGAGGTTGATAGGTAATGGTCTATCATTATTTAGTGCTAACATTCCTGCTATCATTCCAGTGATGTTGTGGACTCCCACACAAGTTGTGGGGTAGGGTCCATATATATATATGAAGGCTACAGCTGGACAACACATGCAGGTTCATTATAGGTTCATTGGTTAGTACTAGGTTAACTGCCCTTGTGGGCCATTTTAAGCCTAGCCAATTATCCCATGTGAGAATCAAACTCTGCACGTTGTGTCTGTAAGGTAAAAACATTAACCATTGTGCCAACCTCCCCACCCCTTTGTGACCCTGTACAGTCTGGAGGTCATTGTATGGAGAACACTGTTATATGCCCTTGTAAGACATGTTATCGGGGAGGGGTATTAAATGTTTTTAACCTAGGTTGTTACAACATGTGAGGGATATCAGTAATAAGAAACATTAAGGTATATGGCTGTACATTTTCATATGTTTCACCATGTGAACAGTGGTGGGCTAGAGCTTACTGTCTTGCACACAGTTCTGTTTGTCAGTGCGATAGTGACATTTTAAGTTAAGCATTGTAATGTAACAGATACATTTACATTGTGACAACTGATACTTTCCCCCCAGGGGGTTGAGTACAGAGCGTAATTGGAGGCTGTTGAACTACATCTGTAATTGTGTTGAATGATTCTTATCTTCAAGGCAAGTGTGTTTATCACTGTTGTACTACTTGAAAGCTTTAGCTTAGACAGCAAAGTATGTTATGTTTTGCAGATTACTGCATTATATGTTTTCTTTGAGAGTTGCATTAATCAGTTATGTATTTCAAACACCTAAATGCTATAAGAAATGGCATAAACGACTGAAATAGTACACAAATAAACATTTATATGCATGCATACTGTGTGTGGTGTCATGTCCTTGGCATTGTGTGTGGTATATGTTTCATGCAATAATTCTCATTTGTAGGAAAGAATCAGACACTGGCCATTTGAAAATGTGGCAACTGTAGGAATAATGGCTGTTTGACATGCTGTGCACCCCCTGTATATACTCTCTTATAATCTATATAATCTATAAGTATTTATATATTTATATATGTATGTATGTGTGTGTGTGTGTGTGTGTGTGTCTGTGTGTGTGTGTGTGTGTGTGTGTGTGTGTGTATATATATATATATATATATATATATATATATATATGTGTGTGTGTGTGTGTGTGTGTGTGTGTGTGTGTGTGTGTGTGTGTGTGTATGTATATGTATCATTAGAATGTTTAGTGCTTCCACATTGTACATTCCCTATGGTAGACTGCCTGTCCTGTATGATATGTTAGAGAAATCATCCCAACATTTTACAGCTGAGATTGGTTACTGGTAACTTGCTGTGGCTATATTGAGCAGGGTTCTGGGTTCAAGACTTGCAAATGCTCATTATTTTGTTGCAAGGCATAACAGTTCAGCTGTGGAGGAATGGATAATGACAATAATTGCATGAGATCCCTATTTTGGGTCCCTTCACCCCCATTTACACTGCCTTTGGTCAGATGTTTTGCAGTGAGACGTTCAGAGTGTGGATCCGACGTCCAACTGCACTACACACACACACACACACACACATATATATATATATATATATTTATATATATATACATGTACACACACACACACACACACACACACACACACACATATATATATATATATATATATATATATATATATATATATATATATATATATCAATACATTTTTCCTACTGTTGAATGACTGTGCTGCATGATATGTTTGAGAAAACATCACACAAATTTATAGCTCAAATGGTTTAGTGGGATCTGTCTTTTGCTATGCTGTGCAGGGTCCTGGGTTTGAGACTTACAAGGATTGATTATTTTGTTGCTGGGCAGAACAAGGGCTATTGGATATTGAGTGATTAAGGCACTTTTAACTCATTAACCCTGAGTACCGTCACATAATTCCTCTGTGCTTAAACCTGAGTGGTCTGTGTGACAGTAGTAATTGTAGCATGTTACACCCGAATGTCTTTCACAAGTGCGTGCAACTTTACAGTCATAGTGTTGCCCCACTGTGAAAAAATAAGTTGAAAAAGTACCTGAACTTTGTCAGTTACTTTCTCAACTTTGTTTTCACTGTGGAGGTATGTGATGTTTATGTTTGACTTTTAGGAGAAAATCGGCTCACCATGCACACTATACACTTCTTATCACAGCAAGTCAATTGTCAAAGCATCTTCGGCATGTAAACTTTTTTTTTATTTGCTGCTGTACTTCCTAACTTGTAAGCTTAACTCTCCCTTTTATGATAGTGATGTTCCTGGAGTTAAAACTACTGAATAAATCACAAAATCAGTACTGTGCATAGTTATACTAAAAGCATACACACATAGCTAGTTCAGAAACATGGTTTTGTGCAATAGTTTATCACCTTTTATTAATAATGTTCCCAAAATATGAACAATTTCCTTCTAGAATAAATAACAGGCAATGTAATTACAACAGACTGCTTGCCTCGACATGAAAATCATATAGAAAACAGTTAAACGCAGGTTCATAAAAAGTAAAATACTGATCAACTATCAATTCAGTCCAAAACTTCTGCACTTGCACTACAGACTTAATGAATGTATAATCTGTTTTGGCACTGAGGCATGGCTGTTAATCTTTTTAAGAGCTCAAGTGAAGAAAGGGAATGTACAGCTCCACTCAAATGAAAATGCCCAGATCTAAGGTAGCATGCAAACCATCTGATGCAGAACACCAGAGCCATGCATTCTGTCCTTGCACATTATTTTACAAAAACAAGTTTAACCCCAGAACAGACTGCAATTTTAAACAGAAAATAAAAAGAAAAGAAAATTTTAGCACACAAAACTGCGCAATTATGAAGTTGGAGGTAACTGAAGTGCACTAAAGCAGTTACTTTTGAGGAACGCGTTGCATTGAGAAATATCAGAGTCACTGACAGGTACAAAATTTAGAAAAAGGTCCTTGTCATGGCTGGTCTCTGCTCCTTGAGTTGACTGTTGTGCATAAAATCTGAAGTAATCATAATCGGTGGTCCCTAAAGTCATGCCATATCCACCATTAGCATACAGAGATCATTGCTGACATGTACCGAATCGTATCCTCGAAAGTAGCATAGCTGTGGGGGGGGGGCTGTTAACGTTAAATTTTACTTCACGTGCACATTCCAGGAGCCGAGTGAGAAGAGACTTTACTGACATTATTTCAGTTTTAAGCTTTACTGGTCCTTAACCCAGTATCAGTCCAGCATATTGTCATGTTCAACATTTCATTTAGATGGTTAAGATCATAGGTTTATAGGTAGGTACTAGGCTATCTGCCCAAAGGCATTTATAGGTGTAGCCAGAAAGTGTTGGCTTTTGCCGCCCCCTTAGATTAGTTCCCTGTACCTCTGTCCAGCAGAGCCACTGAAGTTATACCCGGGGTAAACTTTCTGTTTCCCATCCGCTCATCAAGGTTTCTTTTGAAGAGTGTTAGCGAGGAGCTCTGCCTAATGTAGATTGGAATCTTGTTCCAAAGCATGAGAAGTCTCTGCGACAGGAATCTATCCCTCCAGCATGTCCTATTTATTGCTGTGGTGAGGTTTAGATCCCTAGAGCATGTGGCTCGAGGGGATAAGGTTTTCTTTAGGTGGAGCATGTCCATCAATTCTGGGTTGCACATGGCCTTGTATGTCAGGCAGAGATCACCTCTGAGTAGGCGGTATGCAACCGAGTACAGCTGGAGTTTCTTCAGTTGAGCTGCATAGGGCATCTGTTTGAGGCCAGTGATCCTCTTGGTGAGTTACTTTTGTGGTCTTTCCAGCTGTTGCAGGTGTCTTGTAAGGTACATCCCAAATGGGGCGTTGTACTCTATGATGGGTCTGATGAGTGATGAGTAGAGGGGCATAATGACCTCTTTTGATCTGGATGTGAACCCTTTTGTGATTAGGTGGGCCACGTATGTGCTAGATTATTGTCTGTCAGAACCAGGCAGTTATCTTCAGAGAGATACATTCTTTTATCAACTTCTGTGAATTCTGATTGTTTAAATGTTGTACAGATATAATTTGCCAGAGCTCTGTGGCCAAAAGTAACAGGCTGGTGGATAATAAACAGCCCTGAGGGAGTACCTTTTGACATGGGAAAAGGGGAAGACAGTGATATGCTAGACAGAATGACAAGTGTTTGGAGGGCTTGTAGAAAAGAGCTGGGGTCTGCTGTTGTTTTCATTCTGACCCCATGTAGCGGCATTTGATAAAGCCGAATGATTCTTCTAAATGTACCATAACTACTGTAGAGTACAGGAAATCTTCTACCCTGCAAATTGCCTCAGTCTTGTTTACCTTACTCTTTTGCCTTGAACTTTGAGTAAAAGTTCTGGAAGTATCTGTTTATTTAAAAAGTGAATGTGTTTAGTTTTCCTTCATCTCTCATAAGGTAAATAGCCAGCTTAATTTGGCACTGCTTTAACCACTAGGCCAAAAACTATCCAGGTTTGTCCATTATAGCCTGTAGCTGCAGGGCAGCTATTTGTAAATAAATGAGGCTTTTATATTTAATGCTAGCATAATAGTCCAACATTCTTTGTAGTAGAGGTAGTAGAATAATGGAACTCCTGCCACTCAGAAATAAAATACCTTACCAGATATATATTAAAGGAGGGCAGGTGAAAGTAAGAGGACTGACTGTAACAAGGCTAACTGCACAATAAAAGGGCACAATATATTATTCTGAGTCTCTTTTCTTCACTAAGAACCTATGTTTATTTGTCATTCATGTATGCAACTGGTGAGCATCAGAACATACCCATGAAGCATTCCAGCCACATTAAAAAAGTTTTTTTTATAATGAAGTTGCAATGGAACTAAAAAAAATGTTTTATCATTTTAAACACAGGGACCAATAGTAAAAATTGTCACAGTTAAGAAATCAATTACACTAAAAGCTGATACCATATCATTCTGCAAACTGAACTGCAGAAAAGGGGGCAATATCCAATCTCAGCTAGAATTTTCTTCAAGATAATCTTATTCCATGAAAAGTGTCTTTCATGCAGCTGTGTTAGATATGAGCACATTTTTTGGATCGATATAAAACATAGAAAAGAGAACATTCAGTCTACAGTTTAATAATTCTATCCTGGGTTTCTACCCATACATCTCAACTGTTTGGATTTAAACAGAATGTCAAGATTTTTGCCTCATATTTTTGGTCTGATACTCATAAAATGTGTGGTTTTCCTCACAAATCAGTGAGCACTGAAATCATTAAATAATGACATACATTTCAGTTCCAGACTTCATATCCTTCAGAAAATGCATGTTAATGTAAAACCTGCTATTCTAGCAACTTTCTAAGTTTTTAAGAGCAATAATTAAAATCTGTCCCTATTTTGGGGCCTTTGATCCTCCCTGCTCTTTTTAGCTTTGTCTAGATTGCTTATGATTTGAGGTTGAGAGGCATGTTTTCACCTGCTAAAGGAATATATTAATATTGTTGATATTGTACATATAACTTAAAAGAATTTGTTTGCACTGCATGTACTGATGCTTTTCTCCCCAGACCTCCTCTGAAAAGGGACCTTGTACCCAGCCGGACTTCCAAGATGAACAAATGTAAAATAAAATAAACAAATATACCACAAACAGTCGAAAGACACAACAACAACAACCACAAACAGTGAAAACTGGATAGTGCTGTAGCTGAGAATTTAACAATGTATTGTCCAGGTCAGAAGGAAAGAGTTTAAACCTGTATTAATAAAACAACAAAAACAGTGGGCATATATGGACGATGAAACTGGAGGGTATGGTACAAACAATGGACTGAGGGAGAGGTCTGGAGAATGATGCATGGCTAAGCAGGTGTGGAAGGATTTTTCTGATGGCCTTAAATATGTAAGTAACAAGGGTACAGTCTGTAACACAACTTACAAAAAATGTTTATCTTATAAAATCTATTATTTTGGGGAAATTGGGATATCTTGGTGAAGTTTATCCTTTCTCAGAAGATAGGGAGAAGAACTTGATGGGACTGATATTCCTAATTGTTTGAAAGTTGAGACATTACCTAATAAAGTTGGGGTTCTTTGTATAAAGGGCTAGGAAAGTAGTTTTTTGAGTTATTTACATATGATGAGTGTAGCGAGAATGGTGTTTTGCAGAGGTCCCATTGGACTTGAAACAGTGTCAGTGACTGAGTTAGGCCCCTTGAGGATGTCATTTTGGGGATACTATGATAACACACTGTTTAAGCTTCTAAACTATTTGCTGTTACTTCAGTCTTGTATTTATGCATTTGATAGCTAGGTAGGCAGACTGGCCTGAAGCCAATTTCTCAGCCACACCCAGATTCCCAGGGATCAATGTTACATACAATTTTAATTAAACTGAGAGTTAGTAACATAGACTTCAGAATTGTCCACACCTCTGAGGTCAAAGTTCTCATCTTTCATCCCTGATAAAGTGGACCACCGGTGGATCATTTCCATCTAAACATTCTAATAGCTATTCATCCTTCCTCAGTTGATCTGTTCAGCTATACATTTGGGTTACAGTTGTAGAAGGTTAGTTTTGCTACAAGGGCTATGTGGCAGCGTTTATTTCTATAGTATAAACTTTCTTGCCAGCTGTTTCTTTTATACTCATTTGCCTAGAAATGAACGACAGTCTGTGGGACACCCATTACTGCCTTATGTGTCTTTCTAAGTTACCATGTTCCATATCAACACTGCATTTGATGACCAGTTGTTGGAACGTTACCTCAGTTGCCATTTGTCACTTATTCAATCTGTTGTATTCACATGCTGACCTATGATAAAATGTAATGGTCTGTTATTTATAAGTTGAAAATGTACTTTGTGTGTTTGTATTCTAGCATCTATGACTCATCTAGCTATTTTCATATACAAATTATTAATGAAACTCATATTGTTTTGTCATTATCTTCATATGCACCACCTTGGACATTATTTAGTGTGTATTATCTACTGTGATTAGGAAGCTTGAGCCTATGGAAGGTCTACTACCAGTAGGGAGCTACCATATATTTTGGGCAATATTCCTGGCTTTGTCAGTCATGTATGGAATTTAGGTGGGAGGAAGGGCTCAATAATATACAACTGTTATACTATTTTTACTGAATTACTCAGGTCTTCTCCTAACAGATGATAATGAGTCTGTGTTACATAACAGCTGCAAAAGGTCATATAATGAATGCCTACTCAACAGGTTATGTGCAGCAGTTATCACCTGTGTCTCAGCATGCATAACTTTGCAATAATGTACTGCAGGTCATTGTCACATTAACAATAAGTGCAGTTACAATATAGCACTGAGTCATTATCCCTTTTCTGGTAAAACTCTCAGCAGCTGTCACTGTTATTCACATAAGTAGAAGTCATTATCACATTGATGAATGCACAAGCCAGATGTGGGTTTTTGTCTACCTGCAGTCATTTCAATACACCCCCAACCGGTTTCTTTATGTCATTTTTACAATTTGTTTTATGCACAGTAAAGTCCACATTGTGGTTATATGCTTCATATTTTTCTGAATTACTACAATTGAACATCATATCATGCGGTAATTTTCTGTATGGAGTTCTGGACTTTGGTTATGGAATTTATGATTTTTTCATATTTTGGTAAATAACTTTGCTAAAGAGCAAGTAATTGTGCTAAATAATATCTCATTTTAAAGACAGTGTTAGTCCTTACAACATGGTAAAAGAACTATGCCCGTGGGCTGTATACATACAGATATCACAGTTTCTTTAGGACTTCTATTATGGAAATTACAATTTTTTTTCATATTTTGGTAAATGACTTTACTAGGGAGCAAGTAATTGTGCTACGTAATACCTCATTTTGAAGATAGTGTTAGTCTTTACAACATGGTAAAAGAACTGTGCCCTTGGGATGTACACATGTACAAATATCACAGATTATGGACTTAGGTTATGAAAGTTATTACATTTTTTCATATTTTGGTAAATTACTTTGTAAGGGAGTATGTCAATGTGCTAAGTAACACCTCATTTTGAAGACATTATTAATAGTTACAACATGGTAAAATAACTGTGTCTATATGCTGTACACATGTACAGATATCAAAGTTTGTTTAGCACCTAGGTTATGGAAATTATGATTTTTTTTCATATTTTGGTAAATAAATTTGCAAGAGAGCATGTCGATGTCCTAAATAATACCTCATTTTGAAGACAGTATTACTCTTTACAACATGGCAAAAGAACTATGTCTATATGCTGTACACATGTACAAATATCACAGTTTGTTTAGTCTTGTAGAAGTATGAAAATTATACATTTGCAATATTTCTCATTATTATGCCTATATCTTTGCAAGGGAGCATGGTGATGACACAAAAGATGCATCATTTTGAAGCTGGCATTGAGCCATACAACTTGTACACTGATATGTAGTATCTGACTGTTACATGTAATGAGATATTATGCATTGTTTATTTATCAATTATAAGAAATATAATATTAATCATATTTCTGTGAATAACCCCATAAAAGAGCATCACACAGTAATGGTTAAGGTAACATTTTAAAGCTGACATTCATACAAACAAGTTAATTACAAATTGTATGGGTCTACATGGTACATTCACCAAGATATTGTGATTTGTTTTATCAAAAAGGTAAAAAAATATGCACAACATCAGCATTCCTTGGCAAATATTTAATAATGGCTTAGATA
The DNA here is from genome assembly GCF_019279795.1 of Protopterus annectens. Lineage (NCBI taxonomy): Eukaryota > Metazoa > Chordata > Ceratodontiformes > Protopteridae > Protopterus > Protopterus annectens. Next base: position 590,588,548 of record NC_056732.1, read on the forward strand.
CACACTATCAACATTTACACTGTTGGAAAGGTCAGTGTCTGTTGAACAAGTTTTGCATTTACATTTTTAGTCTAGCTATTATGGTTAAAGAGTTATGATCATTTGTTTTGTGTATGGTATTACAAATGGATTATATAAAAATGAGCTCAGGCTGCACTGTTGTTCCTATGGTGGAAGTAAGCAGGCAGCATTTTCTGAGCTGCTCCAGAGTGAATGAGTTAAGCAGTTGTAAGCTGGTTTGCATGGGTTTGCATGGTGGTAAGCAATGCTAACTTCCAGTTAAATATGCTTACAGACAGCCTGAAAAGTGCTTAATCTGTGTAGTCATTGCTTAGCGCCGTGCAAACAGGCTTAATCTTGTTCATTACTGCTTTAAAGTGCTTACTCCCACTTACCCTCCTCTAATTTCTTTAAAAGAAAAGAAAAAAAGAGTGATAGGAAAGTGTTTTAAAAGGGGGCATGCAGAGGGAAAGACAAAGGGAAAGTAGCTAGGGATGTGCAGGACAGGTTTATGGAAGATCCATAGCTGTCCATTTCTTCTACAACAACAGCTGTGCATATATACTGAATTTGGAGGTATATTTGGACACTCAAACTCCTGAGAGAGGGGTGAGGACAACAATAATGTGTTGTGAATCTAATTAGACCTGATTACGTGTCCAGTGGACATGTGCAAAATGGACAGGTATGTATGGGGCGAAATTTTTTTGGGGAACAGATTGCCCCTTTTTTTTAAGGTGAAAGTGGGATGTTGGGGAAGGATAGTAGGTATATTTGGGGAGGTAGGTTGGGTAGGAAGACAGACAAGACAGACAAGACAGCATACAGGGGTGGTATATGACACATGTGGGGGGTAAACACCTTGGATGGGGAAGAGTGTTTGGAATTCGGAAGCCCATGAGCCCCCAAATGGAAACAGTGGGACTGAGGTCCCCACCTATGGGCAGTCACCACTGCACCTTCACAGCCCAGAAGGTGGCTGTGCTGGAGGCTGAGCAGGAGGAGCAGGCTGACCCTCTAATTGTGCCACACGGCCCTCAAGCTGGCATTGCAGATCTTCAAACTCCCTTCAGATCTCACTACACACCAATCCCAGGACCTGACTTTAGGTGACAGGATCCTGTCTGTGCCCACTCCCGGGGGGATATGCCCCCATCCCCTGAGACTGCTCCACCCAAAGGTGATGCAGGACCAGCAGACGAGGAGGTCCCAGGGTGGATCCGAGACATGCTGGGGCCCGGTGTCATGGCCAGATGAGGTGGGAGAGGTGGGTCCGCTGGGAACAGCCTTCCCAAATGTGCTATGTTGTTGCAGTTTTTGAACATATGTGGGTTAGTAATAGTCAACACAATCCAGGATTAGTTAACATGGGGGCACAAATAGGGACATATTTTGAATATTGCTCTTGTAAACTTTTAGACAATTGCTAGAGTAACAGGATTTGTTTTAATATACGTTTTCTGAAGGATTTGAAGTCTGACACTCAAATGTATGTCATTATTTGGTGACTACAATCCTGAGATCATCCCACTGATTTGCCAGGAAAAAAGAGGAACAGATCAAAAATATGCACCAAAGATCTGGACATTCTGGGATAATCTGTACAGCTGAGAGATATGATTATACATACAGCTTACTACCATTCCCAGGATTCGAACTATGGCTGTGTCTGCTAAAAATAGAACAATTTATGGTTCATCAGAATGAGCTATTTAGACACCAGTGTCTATTCCTTTTGTATTTTCTGTCTATATCTCTTTTGGTTGTACAATCTGACCTTGTAATTACAACAGTCTTATACAGACATTCCTAGACATCTTTTTATGTAGCACAGTGTGAGAAACAGTGGTTGACACAACAGTACTATTCTGATATCAGATGTTGGTGAATGCTACATGTCAGGCCATACAATACCAGAGTAAACACTACCAGTCCAGGATATAAAACTTTATCGCCAGGCAGTTAGTTTTCTTATCTGAAAGACCTGTGGGGGAATGTTTGTTAATACTACCTGACTGTTTCTACACATATTCCCAGATTCCTAATTAATAGTATGCACATACCTCTCAATCTCTTAATGCACTCACTCTAGACAAAGCTTGACAACATGGGGGTACAAATAGGGACATATGTTGAATATTGCTCTTATAAACTTGGAGAGTTGCTAAAATAACAGGATTAGTTTTAACATACATTTTCTGAAGGATTTGAGGTATCAGTAATTTTGCCAGGAGACAGAGGAGCAGGCCAAAACTATGTCCTAGATATATTTTTTTATGTAGTACAGTGTGTGTAACAGTGGTATATGCAACATTACTATTCAGAGACTGCAACAGTAAATGCCATACAATATCAGAGTAAACACAACCAGTCCAGGATTTAGAACTTTATTGCCAGGCAGTTATGGTTTTATTGAAATATCACCTATATATGACCATTACTGTCATATTGTCTGGTTTATTCAGTACAACCCATACACAGTTTTTATACTGCCTGGTGACTTTCTACTACTTTATATTTACAAGCAAGACTGTTACTCACCAGCCTCATGATGCAGCCTTTGCAGCCTACTGGCATGGACTTCCTGATTCACAGCCCACTCAGCTGCAGCTGTAAAGGGAATAAAGAAATATTTAGCCATACCTATTCATCACATACACAGACTGGATTGATATCAATACTTGCACGCTGCTGGGACATCACCCCTCTGCCTTGCTTCTTGGACCCACTCATCCAACAGCTCCCTCTTCCTCTGCTTCAAGTCGCCATAGTGGTGCCGGTCCTGCTCACCAGGCTGAGGGATACCAGTGGCACTGTTGAGATCACAGGCGAGATGGTCCCAGGCTTCTACTTTATATTTGGAGCCCTGGTACTAGCCCTGTATCAGACTCTCATCTTGGTTATTTACCAGGAGTCCTACCATGACCATGGACTCCTATATGCCCCAACGCTGCACCCTGAAGGGCATGTCCTCACCAACACCTGCCATACTGCCTACAGTAGGAAGCTGCAACCAATTATGAGCTGTATTCCCACCTACTGGGTTTAAATATGACCAATTTATGACCCTTTGCCATGATTGGATGGTTTTGAATATGATGACCTAAGCTAAGCTACAGACAAACCTGCTTAGCTAAAGTTGGCAGTGCTTAAAGGGACAGGTTCAGCACTGCTTACCAATGGACAAATCCACTTAACTGAGCTACTCATTGCTTAGCAGTCATATTTACACAATGCTTACACCTGGTAAGCAGAGCTGTACAATGCTTAGCATTGCTGATTTTGTATTTTATAGACTATCTGCTGTATGGGATTGCTTCATCATTCATTACATATTATAAATTTGTTTACTGTCTCTGACATCCCCCAATGTGCTTTCATTGCATTTATTCACGTGTGACTATACTGTATGGGGCACATGTGTTTATATGGGGGTTTCACAACTGTATTAAACTGACACCTCACATCTGGACCTACTACAGTAATCTGGTTAACAAATATATGTTATTTATTAGCTAGTTATAAAAAAAAAATTATGTACTGCTTTCACATGTAAAATGCAAATTGGTAACAGTGGGGATTGAACCATGAATGGCTGCTTACAAATTGCACACTCTAACCACTACACTATTGCAGTACTACTTAGATTGGATGTTTCTATTGTTATTTAACATCTTGTGCTGTTTAATCTGGACTAAGCATAGCTAAGCAACAGGCACACCTGCGCAGCTATGCTTAAACTTTATTGCATGTTTAAAAAAATATATTTGCTGTGTTTTTTTATTTGTACCCTTCAGAATATCCCTGCTAATGCTGAACCTGTTATTATATCAACTTTCTGCTTTGTTCATAGGTTCATAGGTTGGTACTAGGCTATTGGCCCTAGGGCCTCTACAAGCCTAGCCATAACAATTCCCTGGCTATTTCTTCCCACACTATTTACTTCCCTGGACCCCAGTCTAGCAGGGCGACTGACATGATCCCCGGCTGTGGAACGATTGTCCCTTTTGACTTTGTCCACATTCCTTACTCTAATGGGTTGGGAGTGTGTGCTAGGTGCTTATGCTAAGTGTGTTATTCTATCAACTTTTGCCTTGGTAAGGATGATTGTCCCTTATGGCTTTGACCAGATTTCCTGAGAGGTTGGGGGTGTTACAAGTGTTCTTGCTCATTTTAAATTGCCAAAAGGCAATTCTGGAGTGCAGGGGTCATGTGTATTGTGAGAGATCTGCTCTCAGACACACCCCCTGCGCTTGTACATGGAACCGTGTCCATTTTAGAGCACTGCAGCGTGTCTTCATACATATTCATGGCGCACTGCCGTGCTGGACAGAAATGGTCCGTGCCATGCAAGAATAACTTATTCCTGCATGGCTGCTTGCTGAATCCAGGGAAGTGTCTTTTGCACTTTTTCAGATGTGGTTTGTGTCACATTTTGAGAAGAATGAATTTACCTGAAAAGGTGTCAAGCATACATTTCTTAGTGGAGCAGATATATATATATTGTTTGTTTTTTTTTGTTTTTGTTTTTTGTTTTATCTTAAATTGTTTGTCATTTTAACATTACTAATAAAGTATGTATGGTCCATTAATACGAGAACAGTTGAAACTGTATACATTGCTTAGTAAAATTATATTGCTGATTACTTTAATGCGTTCACTCTGTCAAAAACCTGCCAAATAATTAGTTAATGGATCAGTTGAAATTGATGTACATTTCTTAGACAAAGGGTTAGGAGCTGCATCTGGAGAGAATATGTGCATAGAAAGTGAGAATAGATGATATTTAAAGAGTCAGTCAAAATAAAAATGTCCGTTCATACCCTGTTATTCTGTTGCTGGTATTGTTAATGTGGTTGTTCTGTAACAACTTCTTTAGATTTCATGAAATCACAGCTGGATGAGGTTCCATCTGCCTAAGTTCAGCTCCCTGATGTTGAACTCTGTAATTACTGTTTATCACAAGAAATCACCGTTACTGCACTTTCTAATATGTGCTCACTGTGCATCTTTTGTTTCTGAGCATTTCTTTTTTCTTCCTGTTTATGTGACTGTGCATTTGGTACACATAAGCTATAAGGGTGTGGCGAGCATTGACCCCTCATGGGGATGCAATGGGGCTTGTTACCCATGCAGTTTTTTTTTATTTGCATATGTATGCATGTATGTATGTTATTATTTATTTATCTATTAATGGGGAAAGTCCGACTTGCAACAAAGCCAATTTTCAGCAGAGGCCTGGGGAGATACGCTCCAGACGCATGTCTTTGTAACGTGGCAGGAAACCGGAGCACCCATTGGAAGCCCACATAAATGCAGGGAGGACATGCAGACTCTGCACAGAAAGCACTCCAGCCAAGAATCGAACCGGAGAACCTCTTGCTGTAAGGCAACAACACTACCGCATATGCTTGTATGCATGTATGTGATGTATATATTAATGAATTTATGTTTAAGTTGAGTTTCTGAAGAGTTAAATATGGCAACTTGGGCTGTTATCTAGTTGTAACTTGTTGCTACATAGGGTATGTTTCTGGAAAATGATTATTTTTCTAGCTTTAGGAGATGTTGTGGAGATTGAGATGGCAAAATCAACTTTCTGCTTCAGGAAAGGGCAATGATTGCCTTATACTTCAGCTGACTGCTGAGAGGCCTTGTTGCTGTTAAACAGTAGACCTTTTCGTGCTCAGATATGCAGAGTTGTGGGGCTCGGCAATAATGGAATTCATAGCCATATGACACTGCATGGCAGTACACCACATTTGTAACTAGTATGCATGATTATACAATGACAGCTCGTTTGTATTCAAAAACAAGCATACTGATTGGACAGCCCAAACAGTGTGCCAGTTGTAAACCGAGCATATACCAATAGAATAAAGTCCGGCCACTGAAGTCCCATTGAGCAGTTGGATTTTCTATTGCAATATGCTGATGGACAGAGCAGAAATAAAAGAAACATCAGGTACATTTTCAGAGAAAATGAAACAGAAACATACCTGATTTTCCTTCTGTTTCTGATCTGTCCCTTGAAAATCTCTTCAGAAAAAAAAAACAGCAACAGAGAAACGTCTCGATTGCTTCTTCTGCACTGCACTGCGCAAGAGTGGGATCTGTAATACTAATACTGGCCAGCGCATCAGTAAATGAGGAAGAAGGCAGAGGAACACTACAGTGTTGTTATACAAAGATGTTATTTAATAAATGTAAACCATTTCTTTCTTAAATAATGTAATTGTGTAATAGCAATAAGTGTGGGTATATCAGGATTTATCCACAGATGGCTTGGTTTAAACACTTGGCTTTGTCATCATGATCAAACCACACCAACCTTGGGTAAATCCTGATATATCATCACCCATTTGTGGGTTATTGCTTAATTATGAATCAGTCATCTAAACACCTTAAGCAATTGTATATGCTAACCCATGCAAGCACATAGAGTAGGGTCCTTCAAAGAAGCATGCATGTACATACACACACACACACACACACACACACACACACACACACACACACACACACACAAAATAAGAATTCCCGTGTGTGTGTGTGTGTGTGTGTGTGTGTGTGTGTGTGTGTGTGTGTGTGTGTGTGTTTGTGTGTGGTGCAGATTTCATATATAAGTAACAGTGGGATAGGGTGAATCCCACACATTGAGGATGTACAGGATCATGCAAAAATGTATTTAATATGTTATGAGGATATTAGATACTGTTGTCTATGCTAGCATGACTAACTGAAGTTTTGTAAATATGTGTAAATAATTGCAAATTACCATGTATTATATATGCCAGCATGATTAGCTATAATTTTGTAAATAAGTTTATTTTTTTTATTATTACTTTGATTTTTGTAAGATGCTTGAATCAAACAGTGTCCTTCCGGCTGGCCAAATATACATTTTTTTTAAAGAATTCTAAATGTAGGTTATGCCAGTTAGCTGACCAAGATGGGATGTCATCATATGCCAGAGCTGAAAGGAATAGAATCTCCACAGCAGCTGTTTTGTTTACCTTTTAAAGTCTGATATGAGAGAGAGTAGAATTCTCATAACAGCTTTCTATGACTTTTTTTAAAAATCTGCTTTATAAGCAGGTTCTGAGTCAGTTTAAGTTTGGTAGTTGTTGTTGTAGTTGTTCAGTTTCTGTTTTCCAGATCAGTAGTAATTACTCAGTTTGTTTTCCAGAGTTGTTCGGTAATAATAGTAGGAGTTGTTATTACAGCTGCTGAGGACCAGACAACAGCCTGAAGAGTGGACATAAATTGTTACCTTGCCTGGCAGAAGTAAGAGTATCATCTTCCCTTGCTGAGTTAATTAGATTAGACAGGGACAGTTAATCTTTAGATAGTTAGGGAACTAGTTAGAAAGACCCCTGAATTTACTATTCCTCTGTGCAGGACTAGTTTAGTCCTGCAGGGAGGCAGACGTTTAGGAGCAGGATGGCGGAACACCATGCATAGTAATGAGACGTGCTGCCTGAGCTCCTAATCTTACATGTAGCATGTAAGAGTGCAGGGGGCATGTCTGAGAGCAGAGCTCTCAGAATATACATGTCCCTGCAATGAAGAACAGCAGAAAGGGGTAAGAAATGAATGAGGCCGCTCATAGGTGTCCGCATATCCCCACCCAACAGTCCCTCTTGTGTACAACAGCAAAAGTACACAGAAATAAAATGAACAAACCCGTTTTTTTTTTTTTTTAAAACCAATTAAAGCTAACCGTAGGTGCAATGGTGTGCCAATCGCTTAACCAACAATCCACAGCAGGAAGAGCCAAAACCTCAGGGATGTTCCAAAAAGTTTAATCGGACACAATAACAGACAACAGTTGCATCAAGCGCTTTCGCTTGGTCCAATACCAAGCTTTGTCAACAGGTTAGTGTCGCTAGAGACTAAAATGCATAAAGTGCGTGCATTACAATGTGACAATTCCTACTTAAGGGAGTGTATTGATAAAAGACAAGTTCCTAAGGGACTTCATACATACAAATTCCCGAATGGTATCAAGAAGGGGGAGCCTGAATGTGACGAACTTATTCAAAGGTTCGACCGACATGGGGTCGAACTGATGGAATTTATTCTGAAAATAAATAATAAAAAGATAAATGGACTTTTTAAGGAAATTGATGACATTAACAACAATGTACTTAATGATGTTTGTTTCAATCAGTACTCTTATAGATACAATGTCATTTTTGATAGAGTAGAAAATGAAGTCAATAATAATATCAACAGGAAAAAGAAGAAACTTGTTAGGGATGAATTTGAATATAAGAAAGGTTTAGCATACCCTTTTCCTAAAGCCTATATGGATGGTGGCAATTCAGGATCCTATAGAACAAACACCATTGACAATGGGTATGATACAGAGTTTCCCCCACTTAGGAGATACGAAAGGATCTACAATAGAAATCAATCAAGGCAGGAGAAAGATTTTTTAGAACCCCGGGGGGAGGGGGGGGCAAGCAGAGATACAGGAACCCTTCCTTCAGGAGGAAAAACAGTTACAACTAAGCCAAAAGGACAGTGTTGATAGAGATCATAATGAGAATATTACAAGTTATGATGGTACTGTGTTTTTGTACAAAGGTTTTAAAATTTATAACTATGCACAATTTCCACTCAATAAAGATTTATTTAAGTTATTTATGAAGGGTACGAAGTCTGTCCCATCTACTAAGGAAGAATGTAGTAAAATTTTAATAGATTTTAAGATTTTTGTAAGGAAACTGAATTTAAAACTTTTAAATAAAGAAAAACCTAACCAGGTTGATAAGAGGAAACCTATTATTTATAAGAGAAGTTATTATAACCCCCTTTAATACCTATTTTAAATTCCTTTGAAAATGTTTGCAGTCAGGAGATTTTTAAATCTCTACAGACTTACAAAAACAAGAAACACAATATTTCCCTGACAGAGAAAAAACTATTGTTCGAACTACGTGACAATCAAAACCTCCGGTTTATGAAACCTGACAAGGGTGGGGGGGTATGGTTATCACTAATGTGGAAGACTACAACAACAAAATAACCAGTATGTTGAATGACAGTACTAAGTATGAGGTAACTTCTAGAAACAAAATCCATTTAAGTTTCAGAAAGATAAAATTCTTGTTGGAAGACTCATTATATCAGGGAGTCATTAATGATGAAGAATACAATTTCCTTCATGTTGAACATCCAGTAATACCTATAGTTTTTGGAATTCCTAAAATACACAAGGACATAAAGGATCCTCCCTATAGACTTATAATATCTGGTTATAATAGTATCACTTATACCATTGGTATTTTCATAGATAGAATGGTGAGGCAGGCTTTGACACCCATCGAACATATTTTAATTGACTCCTGGGATTTTTTAAGAAAAGTGAAGAAAGAATTTTTTAGTAATGAGGCATACCTTTCCTCTATTGATGTAGTCGACCTTTTCACCTCTATCCCCCATGACACAGGTTTGGAATTTTTTAATGATATACTGGTGAGTCAAACTAATTTAAGTGGGAGTACAATCAACTTTTTAGTAGAACTTATGGAGATTGTTTTAAAGAACATTTTTTTTACATTTGAGGGGGAATTTTACAGACAAATTAATGGGGTAGCTATGGGTAGTAGTTGTGCCCCTATTTTCGCTAATTTAGTGATGCACCAATGGGAAAAACATTATGTTTTGAATTCTGTATATATAGACCATTGTTACTTATATTTTAGGTTCTTAGACGATTTATTTATCTTATGAAGAGATGCAAAGTCATTTGAACCCTTCCTAGAGTATATTAATCAAGTATGTGATTACTTCAAATTTACAGGTAATGGTAACCATAGGGAGATCAATTTCCTAGATGTTAAACTTATCAAAGACCCTCACAATAATATGTTTCAATCCAGGATATATAGGAAACCTACTTTTTCCAATGATTATTTAGAATATTCCAGTAACCATCCCCCATACACTAAACGAAATATTGTCGAAGGGCAAATGGTAAGAGTAGTAAAGATGTGTTCCAAGATGGAGTATGTGGAAGAGGTAACCAGATTAGTTATGGACATGTTCCTCAACAGGGGTTACCCTTTCGATTTTCTGCAAGAAATTAGGAACCAAGTTATGGGTGGATGGAACCGAAGGTATAAACCTCTTTTGGGGACAAGTGAGGGGGAGACAACAATAACTCACAATGAGGTGAAAGATTTTACCCAGACCATGGTCCTTACTTATGGAGAAACCTCAGAAGAAGTGAAAAAGATCATTAAGAACAATTGGGTAATGTTCAAAGGAAATAAGGAAATTTGGACCATATTGGGTACAGAACCCCTATTTACCTACAGGGTTAACAAAAATTTGAAAACCATTTTGGAACATGGGCCTTCAAAGAAAAAAAGAAAGGAAGGTACCCATAAGTGTGGGGCATGTGAACATTGTAAATACATTTTGGAGATCCCTATGGTGGAAGTTAGGTCCCTTTGGAATCGAGGTAGCCTTGGTTTCGGGGTCTTGTACTACAACAGGTATTGTTTACCTAGCCCTTTGCATGGTCTGCCAATGTTTTTACATTGGAAAAACAGAAAGGAGGTTGAATCGTAGAATTTATGAACACTGTTATAGTATTATAAAAATGGACGAAAAAAATGCTTTATACAAACATATTAGGAGTAATCCCACCCATAATTTTAAATTTGGTATTTTAGAAATAGTGAACAAAGATTTTAGAGGGGGGGATTGGACCAATAAGTTGCTAAGGGCAGAAACCAGATGGCAACTCAAGGTCAATGCTAGTGAATTTCCAGGCATAAATGACGCCATTAGTATCAAACCTGAGCTTAGGTATAGAGCTAATAAAATATGATTTATTTGAACATTTATTCTAACTTATAACATTTTTACATATTTATATATTCACATATTTTATAGGGGTTTCTTTTTGAAAGTATATACAACCTGGTTAATGGTTTTATAATCAACTGTTTTCTATACACATTTTTTTACTGTTGCTTTAAATGTTTTTCAATTGGTTAACTAACTAATTAATTAAATGTATAAAAGGGATGTTAACTTATTTAGATTTGTTCTGATGAAGTCACTCTGATGAAAGCGCTTGACTGATTTGTGTGGATTTTTACATTAAAGTGTGTTTTTTGGAGACTATCCTGTGTGGAATTTATAATTACACACTTCTGTGTGGTTATCAAGAGCTTCAGGGACTAGTTATTGGCTTTGGAAATGCCTGCATATGACTGATGCAATCCCCAGAGGCCATTTAGCACAACTGAGAGACACATAGACAGAAAACAGGAAAAATGCAGACAACAAAACCCAAATAGCACATGCAACTGAGATGTGAACTGTTTCGTTTAGCACACACAGCCATGGTTCGAATCCTGCCAGTGGTAGTAGTCTCCATACAGAAACATACCCCACAACTGTACAGATATGTCCAGAATGTCCAGTAAAGTGGCCCATATCTGCTGCCTATCAACCTGTCCCCCTGGAAAATTAGTGGGATGTCCCCAGATGTAGAGGCAGCAAACAGGAAATACAACTGATTAACACACATCTATGAGAACAAAGCCGGCACACCAGCAACTCCCCAAAACCCTATGAGACTAAGAAGCCACGTATGTCCCATTTACACCCCAACGTGTCAAACTGTGGCCAGAGTGTGTACAGTAACAGAGTGAGATGTATCTGCATAATAGTAATGTGGAATCTGGTACTGTGTGGGAACATTCAGGTAGTGTTAACAAACAATTCTCCCACAGGTCTGCCGGATACCAACACTGTGCCCAGAGATAAAAGAATGATACCCTGTACTGGTACTGTTTACATTGGTATTATATGGCATTGCGACTGATGCAGTTGCTCTGAATAATGAGGTATTACACATCACTGTTGCCCATATTGTCCTACAGAATATTACTGTCTATGAGATCTGTATAAGAGTGTTGTAATACAAGGTCAGAATGCAAAAGCACAGGGGGTTAATAAGGCAGATAGGAGATATGCAGCAATATCTATATAGCAGACACAACTGTGATGGACAGTGTTTAAGTTGTAGCAGACACAGCCATGGTCTGAATCCTGGGAGTGGCTACATACAGAATCATACCTCACAACTGTACAGATGAGGCCAGAATGTCTAGTATATGGGCCCATATCAGCTGCTTGTCCCCTTGGTAAGTCTGTGGGATGATCCCAGATGTTTAGCCAGCAAACAGGGAATACAAGTGATTGTCAAACATCTATAAGAACAAACCTGTCACTGTAGCAATCTCCAAAAGTGTTGTGTAATATTTCAAGTATATCCTATCTACACTCCCATGTTGTCAAGCTGTGACCAGAGTGTGTACAGTAACAGGGTGAGATGTATGTGCATTATACTAATGTGTAATCTGGAACTTTGTGTGGCAACAGTCAGGTAGTGCTAACAAACATTGCTCCCACAGGTACATCAGATACAAACACTGTGCTGAGAAATAAAGACCATTATAACCTGTACTGGTACATTCACTCTGGTATTGTAGGGAATTGTGAGTGTTGCAGTTTCTCTGAATAATAAAGTATCACTGATCACTGTCACCCACACTGTGCTACATAATATAACCATGTAGGAAAGCATGCATAAGTGTGTGTCATGTCACTAAAGGTGAAAGAGTGCAATATTCTAAATATGTCCTGGTACAGCAACATGTGGTCAACACATGGCCAGAGTCTGTGCAGAAAGAGTTGGATAGCTTTGTGCACAACATCAACCTGGAATATGGGAGCATGTGGAAAAAAAGTTAGTTACTGTTAACAAACATTCCCTCCACAGGTATAGCAAGTAAGAGGTGTATACTGCAGGTAAAACCAGTTCATGTATAACGATGATGACAGCCATATTACTGCCCAAACTAAGGCTATAGGGTAGTGTAGTTAGACTTGTAAGGTACAGATAACATCACTGACTAGGAAAGCAATGTGGACTACAGAAATATACTAGTTGTTAATTGACATCTTTCTCTCCCACCCCACCATATCTCCAACAATAATCAACATACTGACCCCAACTGGTATGTAATGACACCTATGTTCTGATAATGTCCAATTGTTTGATAAATATTTTAATTGTTCCCATGCATGTGCTATATTGAATTATTCCAATATTGGTGGCATGGTGCCATCAATGCACCTGCATGCTGTTCTTATTACCACTGTGGTCCCATATATGCATGTGTTCTGTTTGTTATCCAACTGTTCCATATCTGGTGTCTGGGTTAATGGGAATATCTATGCATGCTCTTATACCTAACCCTGGAATGTGTTGACTATTACTAACCCATGTATGATGAAATCTAAACACTATAGCACGCTTGGGAGGGCTAGTCCCAGTGGACCCACCTGTCTCACCTCAGCTGGCCATTTCACCAGGCACCAGCATGTCTGGGGCTCAACCCAGGACCTCCCTGTCCATTGTTCCTGCACCACCTTTGGGTGGAACTGCCTCAGGGGATGGAGATCGCCCCCACAGGGAGTGAGCATGGACAGGCACCTGTCACCCGTCGCCAGGTCAGTGTTGTGGTGCGTAGAGATCAACCAGCAGCTTGGTGATCTACTACGCCAGCTTGAGGGCCACGTGTCACAACTAGAGCATCAGTCTGGCTCTGTGACTCAGCCTGCAGCACAGCCACCATCGGAGCTGTGAAGGTGCAGTGGTGACTGCCCATGGGTGGGGACCTCAGTCCCACTGTTTCCACTAGGGGACTCATGGGCTTCTGATTTCTCAACACCCCCCCATCAAGGTGTTTACCTCCCACATGTATCATTTACCACACCTGTATGCATCTTGTTTGTCTTGTCTGTTAACCTACCCAACCTACCTCCCCAAATATACCTACTACCCCTCCCCAACATCCCACTCTCACCTGAAAAAAAAATGCAATCTGTTCCCACAAAAAAATCTCGCCCCATACATAGCTTTCCATTTCACACACGTATCCAGTGGACACATGTAATCTGGTCTAATTGACATCACAACTTATTATTGTTGTCCTCACCCCCTCTCAGGGATTTGAGTATCCAAATCTACCTCCAAGCTCAGTGTATATGCACAGCTGTTGCTGTAGAAGAAATGGGCAGCTATGGACCTTCCCTACACCCTTCCTGCACATCCCTGGCTAGTTTGCCTACTGTGTTTCCCTCTTTGTGCCCCTTTTTTCACCACATTCCTATAAACCCAGTTTTCTTTTTTTTAAAGTAATTAGCACAGGGTAAGTGGGAGTAAGCAATTTTAAGCAGCAGTAAGCAGGTTTAAGCCTGTTTGTGCGGGGGTAAGAAATGCCTACACTGGTTAAGCAATTTAGAAGCTGAGTATAAGAAACTGTAACCGAAAGTTAGCAGTGCTTACCTTCGCACAAACCCGCTTACAACTGCTCAAAAGTGCCTTAATCACTCTGTATCCAATGGCCCTTGTTCTGCCCAGCAACAAAATAAACAGCCTCTGCAAGGCTCAAACCCAGGACAATGCATGCCATTGACAAAGTGATTTACCACTAAGCCATGTCAGATACACATAATGCTAATGTATTCACAAACATATCATCCAGTACAGTCATTCAACAGTACAGAGAATGTATTCCAACATATAGATGTATGTGTGTGTAAATATATTCATATATATATATATATATATATATATATATATATATATATATATATACACATATATATATATATATATATCTATATGCACATCCTATGTGTACAGATATCCCTGGTTATGTTGGTATATATGTAGATATCTATAACTATATGTGCATACATATCTATTCTGATATATCTACTACAGTCAATATATATGTAGATATCTATATGTATATGTGCATATGTATCTCTATCTGTATATGTGTAGACAGATATTGCTCTGTATATGTATATATCTGGGTGTTTAGATGTAAATAAAATATATATATATATATATATATATATATATATATATATATATATATATATATATATATGTACATATACATATCCATCTATATAAATCAATATGTGTATATATATATACAGATATCTGGATAGTTATATATACATATATTTTCACCATATGTTCTGAACATGGAATGTAGCCCTACCTCAGTCCCTATAGTCCCAACTCAGTAGTGCAAGGGGATGTCAGGTGTGTATAGCAGGTGTATTTGTAGACTATTACTACTGTAATAGGGATTGTCTTCACAGACATGGGGTGTGTGGGAGGTCACATCTGCTTTTACAATGTGCGCCATTGGCTACTGACAGGCATCCTAAGGATATCATAGTACAGTACCGCTGCTAGCAAGTAATGCTCCTGTAGACTACGGCAGAGATATTGGCTATTATATGTGGACATTCTGACACAGTCTGAACAGTCCAGAAGTGTACACAGAACCCCTTAGTGCAAGTATACATTAGCCTCCATAGGTTATGCATTCACACACCCCTGTCTGTCCTGACACATAATAACCACTGGTACAGAGGTGACATGACCACATACTACCCACTAGATATTGACATACATCTGTACAGCATCCCACTGCTCTGTATGACATACATGACTGTTAAGGGAGGACCAGCAGCAGTACATCTGGCAAGTATCTGGACATGACATCTCACTGGGTTCGTGCACTAGGCTGCTAGTCATGTAACAAAGCACTCTGCAGGCTACAGGCAGACTGGCTCAACACTGGCCTACATTCCCTATGTGGGGAATCCACATGTACATGCATATATAGCAGTCTCTACAGGCATGTCAAACCACAGAGTACAATACATCAGTGTGAAAGTGCATAACCACAGCCAATGTTAACACAGCCACAGCCACATATGGTAAGCTAGCATTATATTACAGTATATGGACTATTTGTTCAACACCATCCTCATATGTACCACTCACACACTAACCCTACAAATACTAGGCCACTACACAGTGTGGCCCGATACCTGTCTGTGGTATGGGACATGTGTGTGTATGGCCCTACAAACATGTAAGCCGATAGAGTAACATACAGTGGAGCAGTGTGTAACATCAGATAGAATGAGACCAAGAACAATGACATCTACCACAGTCTGTACACAGGCCAAAGTACATATTATCAATACACACACTGTCAACATTTACCTTATGTACACAGACCTCAGTACTGTACACACAATCACAGAATGTCCAGGTGATGTCATCAGATATAACCCCTAGTGCAGAAGTCTGATATCTCACTGGCTAGCTATCAGTTATGATGTCATTAATTATGGTGTACAGCACATATGCACCTGTTCTTGCATGTCATATGTACAAAGGTTGACAGAGTTGTGGCTGGAGGCACATACACAGGGCCAATATTGACATGTTGCTGTGATAACCTCATACATTTACTATTGTAACAAGGTTTGTTGCAACATACGTCCTATGAGGGATGTGAAGTCAGTAACTCTCACGGCTGTCACAATCTACAGATTGCAATCCTCACACTACCTTCTGCAGTCCACAGATAGGTGCTCTGTGGGTAACACATGAAACAAAAGGCACCACACACTGCCCAGTCTCAGATGTCCCTACAGATGGGGTTCCCTCATAAACATAGCACTGACATGGCAGTTATTAAAACATATAGGACAGCCATATCACACACACACACTGTTAAACCAACATTACTCCAAATGCAGTATAGCAGCACTTACAGTCTGTAGTCAGGTCAGGCACATCCACCTCCTGTGTGTTGCCCTGTTTCCACAGTGTATGTTATTAGAGGTAAATCCCCAATCCATCTGAGATGCTGTTTGCCAAACTACAGAACGATTTCCTGCTCACAGTGAATGAAAAGGCCCAACACCAACATGATATTCCTAGATATTGGAGTGTGTTTCGATGCAACTGGCAATGGGAATGTTACCACAGCTGTCCCACATGCAATCAGCTAGAGGAGGGCTGCAATTCATGCAGAGGCCATTAGCTGATCATGAGCATCAATTTAAATACACATGCTG
Organism: Protopterus annectens; assembly: GCF_019279795.1. Lineage (NCBI taxonomy): Eukaryota > Metazoa > Chordata > Ceratodontiformes > Protopteridae > Protopterus > Protopterus annectens. Next base: position 590,605,546 of record NC_056732.1, read on the forward strand.
CTGCCTAAGCAAAGCAGGTGTAGGTCTCCTCATCTACCAGAGAGGGAGTGAGAGAGGCAGACAGAGGCAAAGTCAAGTCAGGGAGGGGTGGGAGAGTAAAACTTAAGCATGTTTGTATCACAAATCTACCAGCAAAGGGTATCAAACCCCTGATGACTATGTAGTGCTAGCACATTTCTATGCAGTTATCAGATGCACCACATAGGTTACATATTGAGGAGCCCTCAAAACATATATGTGATGGTGAATGGCATCTGCAACAGGGATTTGGTAGCTATATGGCAGGTGTAGTACTTGTGCCTGTCCACATGAACAGGTGCCAGTATCAACACAGCCACACTCTCACTGGGATGCACACACATTGACACACATGGCAGGGCCAGGAATACAACTCATTATTAGTGAGACTGCCACAACACATTATTGTGCAGATATCACATGCACCACAGGGGTCATACAGAGGTTATATGGGCAAAGGGTATGTGGAGGTGTCTGACATTAGACAGCATGCTTAAGTATGCCAATGGGGGTTGTAATGAGTGTGAATGTGATCATACACATCATACAACACACACAGTGTGCCAGTACTGACATGCATGGGTGCATTGCTTCACAGGTGTGTAGTGGTCGACTGTGCCAGACAGCTATACAAGACTAGATGATGGGCATACCTTGGCATCAGCCCACATGACAATGGTCTGCATTGTGACTCAGGGCTGTAGTTTCTGGATGTTCCCACACAGGTGGGTATTGTATTCACCATCCAGTCACCTGGATGACTATTGTGTGTGGCCAATGCTGTGCATTGCTTGCCATGTATGTGTTCCTTAGTCCATGACAAGGACAGTGTCTGGGATATGTTCACCTCCCACATGCATGTATAGTGACATGTGGAACTGTACCTAGGGTTTCTGGTCCATGTTGTGTACACAGATTATCACCAGATGTGCCATTCCTAGCCTCATGTGGCGGGAACTGGTAATGGACAGCAGGTTTACCCTGCACCTATATTGATAACAAGCTACCGGAATTCCCTGTTGTCAGTGGCATCTGTCCATACAGGGCATGTTTCCAGGCATGGTATGTCCTTTGTGGGTCACATTTGATGGCACCACAGGTGTTGCAGGTGTCCAGTGGGGAACATGGGGAAGGTGCACTGTCAGCATGTACGTGCCTATTGGACAGATGGACAGGGCACCATGCCCTCTGTAGCCCACTGCAATCACACCATAGTTACTATCAGTGGGCAATATGCAGGGTACTACCAACATAGTGGCTGTTGCCTAGGCAAGTGTGTGTGTGTGTGTGTGTGTGTGTGTGTGTGTGTGTGTGTGTGTGTGTGTGTGTGTGTGTGTGTGTGTGTGTGTGTGAGTGTGTGTGTATGAGACATGGGTTGAGAGTGTTCTCTGGCTAATACTAGGGTTGCTAACTTTGTTTGCCTGGCCTTGATGTCACATGTATGGGTATGGATTTGCACCCCAGCCTCTCAGCTATTTCACATCTGTTATCCCTGTAAGGTGGCCATTGTGATATATACTAGGGTCACCATATAAGAAATTTGCAAAAAACGCTCCACATTGAGCCCACCTCCACACAGGATACGAGTTGCATACACTCACACACATCCACCTGTCATCTCTGGGATTAGAACTCCTCCCTAACTAGCTTATTACACTAAAGCACTAAACAGTTATAGGACATGCCATAGAGATTACCGGAGTATTCTTTGCCCAAAGGTGTATTTTACATTGGATGACATCAACAGGATTGCCAAAGAAGAGCATTTGAATTGTAGTGAGCCTGGCTAGGCTAAAATGCATTGCTCCCTACACAGACATTGAAACACACACAAAACATCCACACCTACATGTGTGGGAATAGAACCCCTACCAGAGTTCTATATCACACTACAGCATGAAGCTGTTATAGGATGTACCACAGGGATTACTGGAGCTCACCTTCCCCAAAGGTGTATTTCACAATGAACGACATCTGCAGGATTGCCAAAGTAAGCCATTTGAAATTTAGTGTGTGTGGTTAGGCTAAAATGCATTGCTCCCTACACAGACACTGAAACACACACAAAACATACACAACTGACATGTGTGGTAATAGAACCCCTACCAGAATTCCATATCACACTACAGCATGAAGCTTTTATAAGACACACCACGGGGATTACTGGAGGACTCCTTCTCCAAAGGTGTATTTCACAATGAATGACATCAGCAGGATTGGCAAAGTAGGCCATTTGAATTGTAGTGAGTGTGGCTAGGTGAAAATGTTTTGCTCCCTACACAGACATTGAAGCACACACAAAACATCCACAACTGACATGTGATGGTAATAGAACCCCTACCAGAGTTCTATATCACAATACAGCATGAAGCTCTTATAGGATGCACCATGGGGATTACTGGAGTACTCCTTCCCTAAAGGTGTATTTCACAATGAATGACATCAGCAGGATTGCCAAAGTAGGCCATTTGAATTGTAGTGAGTGAGGCTAGACTAAAATTCATTGCTACCTACACAGACATTGAAACACACACAAAACATCCACAACTGACATGTGTGGAAATAGAACCCCTACCAGAGTTCGATATCACACTACATCATGAAGCTGTTATAGGACACACCATGGGGATTACTGGAGAACTCCTTCCCTAAAGGTGTATTTCACAATAAATGACATCAGCAGGATTGCCAAAGTAGGGCATTTGAATTGTAGTGAGTATGACTAGGCTGAAATGCATTGTTCCCTACACAGACATAGACACACACACATACAGTTGCAATGTCTGGGATTAGAACTCCTTCCTAACTAGTTTGTCACACTACAGCAGTACACAGTTATGGACACACCATGGGGATTACTGGGCTACACCTTTCCTAAAGGTGTATTTCACAGTGTATGACATCAGCAGCCTTGACAAAGTAGGGCAATTTAATTGTAGTGAATGTGACTAGCCTAAAAGGCATTGTTCTCTATACAGATGATGACACACACACACACACATACACACACAGTTGCCATGTCTGGGATTAGAACTCCTACCTAACTAGTTTATTACACTACAGCAGGATGCAGGTATAGGATGCACCATGGAGATTACTGGGCTGTAGCTTTCCAAAAGATGTATTTCACAGTGTATGACATCAGCAGCCTTGACAAAGTAGGGCATTTGACTTGTAGTGAGTGTGACTAGCCTAAAAAGCATCACTCTCAACACAAATAGTGACACACTCACACAATTGCCATGTCTGGGATTAGAACTCCAGTCCTACCTAATTAGTTTATCAGACTAAAACAGTACACAGTTATAGGAAGCACCACGGAGATTACTAGCCTACATTTTTCGCAAGGGTGTATTTCAAAGTGGATGACCTCTGCAGGCTTGTCATTGTATGGCTATGGGGAGGGCAGTGTGTCTGCTTGGGCCATAACCCATTAATCTAGAGGTTGACACACCACATGCGGGAACACGCAGGGTTATATTTCACAGGTATGTGTATACAGCTGCTAGATGACTACTTCCTTGTACAGTCATGCTGCACAGCTAGCACTTGCACCACATAGTCCATCATGCTGACAGATACCAGTGGCTAAGGTCTACAGTTAGTGACATCTGAAACTAGTATGGTTGTAGCCATTTGGCTGTGTGCTGGGTGAGACAGGCATCATAATGGATGGCCCCTTGTGACAGTCACTCTCTTCCACACATCTGTGTACTTCTACGTTTGGCTTATTATAATGTGTTGTCCTTGGATATATGCCTGTATTCCTATCCAGTGTGTGTGCAAAGCATGCGTGCTGCATACTGAGAAGTGTCTGCACTAACATCTGCAAAAGGCAGATATGTCTGGTCCACTGTTGTTTGCAGACATGGCCTTCATTTGTTTAAGTGTGTGAGCATGCCAAGTATGCCTTTCTGTATTGAATGTGTGGATTAATTTCAGGTAGTTTGTACTGCAGTGCAGACCTTTGTGTTGTACACCTACAGGTAGCATACTGTTTCTGCAGGGTATATGTTGATCATTTGGCAATATGGCGACAAATTGTGCAGGGGATAGTGTGTACTGTAGGTGATTGTGTCTGTGCTGCTTCAGCTGCATGGTACTGCTGTTAGCAGAGATATTCAGATGTGTGTTCTGTTATACACAGTGATGTTTTATGTCCTCATGTACTATTAGGTGGACATTCTTGCTCACAGTGATGACTTGAGGGACCAGGGTGACTGCAGCTGTGTCCGGTATTGTGGGCAGACACCTACATATTCATGGTAAGTTATGCCATTCTGGAGGGGGAGCTGCAGACACTTGGTGCTGGTTTGTGTATCCAGTTCAACACCTTGGTACAGTGCTGGCAGAGGATCCCATACTTGCCCGCCCATCAATATGGTAGTATGGCCTTATCTTGCTGTGGCAATGCCTCACAGCCGTACAGATTTGCACAGGTAAGCCAGAGGCAGGGGCCATGGGTCAGGACATTTACCCTATTGTGGTGTACGGGCAGGTGTGTAGCTGCCCATTTATGTGTTTGCAGCCAGGGATAGTGTGTGCACACAGCTTGGTGTCGGACTCTGCACATTCCATGCTGCTCATGCTCCCACACCTCTTTCTGTTATTCTAACCTCTTCCATACATTATGCATACTTTCCCTAAGGGTATCACTACATCACAGGTGTGTGTTAATATTGGTCCACAGTTCATGCAATGGGACATGGTGGACATGTTACTGTGGTTTGTTCACATGGCCTTGCATATGGCTTATATGAAGTGTGTTATGTTGTTATTTGGGTGTGCATGACATAACATGCATTGTCAGTATGTGTGAGACATGGGCCTTTGGCAGGCGCCTGTGGGGCATTAGGTGTTGATGCAGGCCAGATGTGGCAAGCTGTTGCATTTTTGCAGTCCTACAGTCCCAGACCACCATACAGTATTTTCCCCGGGGTGACAGGTTAGATGTGGTAGTTGTTCATGCCAATACCTTCTATCAGTCTTGATCAGGTGATGTGGATGTTGACAGGGTGCTACCTACAGCTAGGGACACACCTGCATGGGACACCTACACTGCATGCTGCAGTCTTCCACTATTGCCATATACAGGTGGGGTTGTACTGTACCCATCCCCCAACAGCAGGGATATTGCCAGAGAGGTGACTGTGGGTGGTGTTTGTGCTGCTGGGTGCATGTGTGCTATGGACACTACTTGCATCTGACACACAGATATGCATGGGGCATTACAGTTATGCTGGCATGTGCAGGTACATCAGCTGATTCCCAATACATCACTCCTACCTCCTTTATGGTCTGCAGGTGTTCAGGCAGACATCACCAGTACCCACTACTACAGGTTCTGTTACTGTGCTGCATACCTATATGTACAAATCCAAAGGTGTCACCATTTCACAGTGACACAATATATACTGTATGTCTGGGGTACTTTCCCCTGTGTACTGCTTGTATATCTAGCCCAACAGCCATGCCATGTCAGTTTTTCAGATGGTGACACATATTACCACCATACATTTACAATAGCTTACTGCTAGCATGTGTTATACTGGTGAGGATTGTCTTTGACACTGCAGTCATGAGGTCTTGTCCTTGTTATCAGCAGTAGTGGTCAATGGCCACCAGGTCTTACCTCAGCATGCATACATACTGACTACTCTCACACATTATGAAACACACACCATCCTAACCCACACATACCTGCATATTGTGCAAATGCTACAACCTATCCTGCTACCTTTGCCACCTCTGGCCATCTGTGCTCCACTCGTATTATACCTATTCATACATGTTACTATATTTCTACACAGGAGTGGGGGGGCACACCTGAGTCTCACTACATTTCTACACTGGATTGGGGGAAGGAGCAGACCTGTCTGTTTCCACATGTCTACATAGGCATGGGGGGGGGGGCACACCTGACTGTTACTACATTTCTACATAGGCTTATGGGGGGACACACCTGACTGTTTTTATATTTCTACACAGGATCGGGGGCACACTTGACTGTTACTACATTTCTACACAGGATTGGGGGAGCACACTTGACTGTTAGTACATTTCTACACAGGATTGGGGGGGCACACTTGACTGTTACTACATTCTACACAGGATTGGGGTGAGGGTGATGCACCTGACTGTTTCTACCTGTCTTCATGGGAATGGGGGGGGGTCACACCTGTCTGTTACTACATTTCTACATAGGGTTTGTGGGGGGACTTGTCTGACTGTTTTTACATTTCTACACAGGATTGGGGGGCACACCTGACTCTTACTACATTTCTAAACAGGACTGGAGGGGCACACCTGACTGTTTCTACATGTCTACATGGGAGTGGAGGGGCACACCTGACTGGTACTACATTTCTACATAGGGTTGTGGTGGGACACACCTGACTGTTTTTACATTTCTACACAGGATTGGGGGGGGGTACACCTGACTGTTACTAAATTTCTACACTGGATTGGGGGGGGGTCACACCTGACTTTTTCTACATTTCTACACATGATTGAGGGGGCACACCTTACTGTTTCTACATATCTACAGAAGATGGTGGGCACACCTGTCACTTGCACACATTTGCTATGACTGTACTGATATGTCAGGTACTCCATTTCATTCTGTATTCTAACTATCATACTGACTAGAGGCTTACCAGTGTACTACAGGTCTTAGCTTTGGTTGCCCTATCAGTGTACTACAGGTCTTAGCTTTGGTTGCCCTACGTATTCTAGCTTCCTACCCTTTAGAACTAACATCCCACTACCTGACCTGCTGTAGTATGTCTGTGTATGTCTGGGGGGGGAGGTTACCCATAGGCATCATTCAGGGGACAAAGCACAGGCTCTGTTTTAGTTTGTCTACACCTGTCCTGCTTACAGAGGCTGTTGTTGGGTATGTGAACCTCCCTGACTGGCATGTGTGAGTCATATGGACACACATGCCACCCAGCACATTTCCTGCAGTGGGTTTTGTCACCCTGTGTAGCACTGGCTACCATGGTGACTCCAGTATGTGTTACAGATTTCATGGTGCCACTATGGGTGCCTGCTATCTGCTGCCATAACATTCAGACACCCAATTCCCTTGCGTGCTCACATCCATACCATAGATACAGGTAACAACACATTCTACTCTATTTGGAAATTGGTAGGTTGATTGACTTACCTTGTGGGTGTGCCAGGATTGAGGATGGTGCTAGAGGCCTGCCTATGTTGGATGCACATAGTACACTCCCTATACACGGCTGAGTACAGGTAGTGTCATTTTTGGCATCCCTTTCACTGTATGTGCGAGTCAGAGAGAGGTGTTATTCCCTGGGTCCCTACTGTGTCAGTGTATGTGCTATGCGTTGTCTCTTTGCCATGGCCAGGGCATACTGGGCATGCCTCCATCTGCCTACTGGGGCAGGCTCAGGTTGTTCCTCCTCCGAGCCACTCTGTGCCTGTACAGGCCTTGGCATTGGTGGGGGGCTGTGTGGCCCTACCCTGTGATGTTCCTGCTGCAGCTGTATCCACAGGATCATATTGTGTAGCATGGCACATACCATAACAATTTGAGTACATGTAGCTGGTGAGTACTGCAAGGCTCCACCGGATATGTCCAGACACTGGAACTGTGACTTGAGCATCCCAAACACACACTTTATTATAAGTCTGGTCTGTGCGTGTGCTTCATCATGGCGTTCTTGTTCCAGTTTGTGTGCATTTCTGATGGGTGTCATCAGCCACGGCTCCAGTGTTTAACCAGCATCCCCCACTAGGTGACCATAGGGGATGTCCCCATTGGTAAATCTCTGGTACAGCTGCATCAGATGCCAAATGTGGGAATCATGATCGCTTTCAGAGCAGCCAGCACACAAATTCATTATAATGCCCTGGGCATCGCACACAACCTGGCAGTTGATGGAGGGAAGGCCCCTGCTGTTGATGTAGGCCCTACCCTGATCACCGGGCGGTGCTTTGATGTGTATGTGCGTGCAGTCTATACCACCCAATACCTCAGAGTTTTCTGCTATTTGGTGGAAGAGACGCATATTGCCCAGCCAACACTTCATGGGTGTTGAGGAAATATACATGCTCACTGGCATGTGCTGACATGGCATCCAGGAACTGGCGGAATACTCTGGATGCTGATGCCTGTGAGATACCCATGATATCCCAGTTGAGCTTTGGGAGGTACCTGTGGCTAGTATTACTAGGCCTACACATACCTTGGTATCCACTGGGATGGGTTCCCCTCTGTCAGTTCAGTGTGTTAGGTGTGGCCGGCACAGCTCAACAATTTGCTGTAGGAGGTCCCTGTCCATCCTAGAGTGCTCCAGTATCTCCAGCTCATGTAACCCCTGGTAGGTTACTCTGGGTCTGTACACTCTTCTCCGTCTCCTCACTGTGGGTTGATTGGCAGCATTCACATACTCACCATGCTCAGCCTCTTGCACATGTTGTTGTATGCTACCTGCTACAGTCCCTATCATTTTGTAGTTTTGTTTGTTAAAAGTTCCCCGCTTGTATACACCGGTGGTGTAGAGTATGGGAAAAAACAGAGGGGAAGGTGTTTGCATAGTTAATAGTAGTGTTCTGGGCTGGGCTGGTCTGCTGCCTATGTAACTGACTGATTCTGATACATTTCACCTGCCAGCTAAGCTAGTTCTCCTTGATTACCTTCCTACTGCTGTTTTCCCTTCCCATTGCTTTCCTGTTTAAGCTCAAGGGTGTGCCGCACAAACAGAGTGCTCAAATGTGCACAGTGCTGCTATTTCCTGGTTTAACTTTTTTTTTTTCTTCCTTTAACACCCGGTGGGCAGTACCAACACCCCCTTAGGCAATGTAAGGAGTGCTAAGCAGATTCAGACACACCCCCTTGCTTAGCTGTGCTAAGATAGGAGCAAACCCAAGCCACAGACCTCCATTCCGCTTACAGTATGCCTGACAAATGCCCTCTATGATGTCAGCTAACTCCTAGGCTTGCACCAAGCTATTCCTACTCTTACACTGTTGGTACCTGACTAGCATGCTGGGGAAAACTGGGATTCACTATCATTCCCCTCAGTTGCATAGGATTGCCTGCTAATGCATAGTTATATGTCTCACACTGAGCCTCCCCCCTTAGCAACCACTACTCACTGGCCATGTTGTCTTCTACCTGCCATTGACTTTCATGGCAGAATAGTGATTTTAGTTAGAATGCTTATTTTAGGTTTATTTTATTATTTCTCCCCGATCCCATTTGCGTGCCGCTGTCCTACGCTTAAACAGCCGAGCTCAGCAAAAAAAAAAATTAAAAGTTGATTTTTTTTTAATTTTTAGGCTGTTTGCAATGCCAATGGCCTTATACTTGGCCATTGGCATGCTTCCTGACTGATATGTAGCCTTTATTTGGAGCTGTCATGGCTCCGTTTTGGATTATGCAGAAATTAACTTGGTTACTAACCGAGTACATTTCTGCAGATTGCATTAGTCCTGCACAGCCGGTTTCAAGCTTCCTGGATTGCAAATTCACCTCTTTTGCGTGGATTACTCCTGCAAATGGGGTGATTTGCATACAAGGGCTTAGTCCATTTAGGGCTAGTGCAAGAGCGCTCGTGCACAGCCCTGCAGGCTGTTACTGGATCACACGGCAGATGTATAGCCTGCTAGAGCTCCTGCACTAATTCTGCATGCCATGCAAGGCATGCAGAATCCGGGGGATAGTTTTTCTACAATCAGTGTAAAACCTGTCCTGCAGTATTATTTTCATAACTGCTGTGTGTGAAATTATTTGGTTTATTAGAATCAGTTATTCAGTGTATACATGTTTTAAATTATTTAATTTATTATTAAATATTGTACTGCCTTTTATTGTGGCTGGTTATTTAGAAAGTACTTTTAGCAACCTGAGAGTGTTTTGCTTATTGTGATAACACCAGGACCACTCCAAAAAGCCTTACTGTTTGGATTACATGCTACCATTTACATCAATATTAATTTTAACCAATATAATTGAACACCCCTTTTGAATGGTATGATGGTATTTGACTGGTGGTAGCCATTACCTTGTAATTTGGGAAAGACAGTATAGCAGGTAAATCTGTGCCAGTCTTTCCCAAGAGTGAAGGGTGTTTGTATGTGTGAATAGCAAATATTTAAGACCGAGTGTGTCAAATATCTAGAACTGGGACACAGTGTTCTGCAATAGTTAGTGTGAAGATTCATCTGGGGACATGGAGTGAAGCATATAGTCCAGTCCCAGTTTGGAGTCTGTTCCTGGTGTACTCTTAGGGGAAATTATGTATTTCTATCTCTGCTTTCAGTGACACTTCCTTACCAGAGACAGTGGTGAGGATTGAGGCTTCTTAGCTACTGCCCCAGGTTTAAGTGGGGTTGTCACATATGTAACAGTAAGTTTTGCTCATTTCTTTTTTTCCCACAGATAACAGGGTTTTTTCTTTTTTTCTTTTTCTTTTTTTTCTTTTGGGTTTTTTGGAATTACTGTATCGAGTTTTGAACTTTCAATAGGGCACTCAATTTTACTTATGGTTATCATTTCAGATTTTTAAGGAGCCATTCTAGTCTGAGGGCAAGAAAGTAAATAACAAAACAAAAGTGATACATCAGGAAAAACCCACACAGCATGCAAACTTGAATTCTGTTTTTAATTATTTTTAATCAGGAAATAATTTAAAATATACATAAAGGTTTCAGAAATAGAAATTACTGTGATCTGGGTCAGCAAGTCTTATATTTTTAGATTACCTTCTTTTGACTTAGTATTAAGATGATTATCTTAAGATGTTCTGTTTGCATTTCACACTTTAAGCTCCTTCTACATTATTGTTTCCATTTAGATAGAACTCTTATTTTTGCATAAAATACTTCCTTAATAGTTTGTTGTCATACTTTACTGTTGCTATAAAAATCTTTAATTAAGACAAAATGCAAAACCTGAATCTCTGAAGCTTTGTGTGAACAAATCTGGAAGGATATTGCAGCAATAAAGTCATAGTTTTTGATCATAAATTCTATTAAAACAGACTTTCACAGTCACTCAGAATGTAAAACAATAACAGTGTTATTAAAATATAATCATAGTTTAGACTGCATTGCCAAGAACTAGCTAATAAGGTACTGGGGCCCCATTCTCAGAAGGCTTGTGCTTCATGAAATATGCAGAGCTACACTAAACTGCTTTACCACATATTGACAAAGAAGCTATAATCAGGGCTAACCAAACAACATTCACATTCAAGACGAATGACTGAAAAATGCAAATTAGGGATTTGTGTTGCTTATAGTATGTAGTGTAAAAGTCAATATTTCATAACTGGCATACAGCCACGCATAAAGTTGTTTATGGCTCCAGAATGTTCCTTTTTTACCAAGGTAAAACAGTCAAGCCAATATAATCCACTCCTGCCCAACAGCTGAACAAAATGATATACGTTAATAATAAAAGTAGTAAGCAGTATCACCTAACTGTATCCTCAGTGCTTTACTCTCACATCTGAATTACAGGACTATGACTATACACATTCCCCGATCACCTACTGACACTAAGGTCTTGCATCTCTGCTTTGGGCCATTATAAATGATACTGTTTTTTTTTTTTACTTGTAGTCTTTTATCTGCCAAGTGCTTGATATATATATATATATATATATATATATATATATTTTTTTTTTATCTCCTATAACTAGTTTATTCTCCAGTGATCCAGTCACTGTCTTCACTCTGTTGAGGTCTGGAAACTAGGTAAAACGATGCTAGTTCACAAGTTATGATTTCAGATTTACAAGATAATTCAGATCTGAATGCAAGCTTTGAGGTCAATATGCTATCATATAATGGTATAAATATTATTTGGAAAGACTGGGTCTGATATTTTTTTAACCACAATCTTTTATTTTAAAATGTAGTCATTTTTTATTTACTGCTATCAAATCATGTGGCATGGTAACAGGGTACCATAAATATTCTAGTGATTTGTTCAACATTACCAGATATGGTGCATCTGTGACTTAGCAGAGACAATGATAATCATATAACGACATGCAATACCTCAACCTTTTGTACTGCAGACATGCTTGTTGTATGTCAGCCAATAAATAGTTAAAATACAATCGTTTTCTAAGCCACCATTGCAAGCTATTTTTACTAATTCTTTTGTTACAGTGCACTGCAACCTCTGTTGTACTCATACGTAATCATGGTGCTTTTCACTAACATAGTCATCATATTTGGGTAACCAGAAGTCAGTGACCAGAATATACTGCCTTTACGAGTGAGACGACCCCTGACCAGCTTCAGAGAATAATGTTACAAGTGCAGTCGGCATGGATATATAGTACAGATTTGTCCAGCTTAAAACCAAGTTACTGTACATATGCATATGCTTCAGAGATATCTCACTGTGCCTGTTTGTAA
>NC_056732.1:590622965-590690465 GCF_019279795.1 Protopterus annectens
GTGTATGTCATACCAAGCTGGGCAGGGGTGAGCAGAGCACTGCTACTCACACCACAGGCAGGATACTACCAGTGGGAGCAACATTACTGATCTGCTAAGTCTACTTTACAAACAATCACAGGGTAGTCCCTGGTGGGACCACCCAAAAATTGCTAGGATGGTTGGAACTCCGACCATTACACAAGCAAGGGCAGGTATGTTCAAGGACTAAATGGTGGTAGAGTCTGATAATATATGGGTTGGGACAACATATGTGTAGGGCCCCTAATGCTGGGGAGAGGGCAATGTGTGGAGGTGTGTCATGGCTGTGATAGCAAATGGAAAATGGATGGTTTGCGTGTATGTCGAACTCGGGTGGGGTGTAGGAACTATGGGTATGAAATTATGGATCCAGGCGTGTCAGGGTTAGATGGCCTGGTTCTAATTGGACCGCCTCGTGGAGGTCAGCGAGTTCGTTATAAGTATATATGCATGCACACATGCATACATCTATATGTAGAAGTACATTCCCTGTAACACATTCATTCCTTTTGCAGACATAAATAACATGAAAGTGCCCCTACAAACCTCGGCAGTAGATAGAATAATAGGTTGTGCATAAGAGGGAAGGGATGAAACTGCTAAAATGCAGAAATGTGTACAATGTCTGAAGTCAGTGCTGTTATCAAAAAAATCATCTGTGAGGACATTCTCACACATGGAATCATTCCTGTGATTTGCCTGCTACGGCAATGCCAATCACTAAACTGGTCCTATTTGTAAAATAATTTTGTCGAACTCGTACATTATTAGCTCTCATGTGTAACATGTGCGTTGCCACATAGTCATACCTATTAATTTATTGTAGTGTCATGTTACCCGGAGTAATGATGTAATGAAGTATAGAGTCTAATCCTGAAATAAAGACATGTGTGTCCCAGGTGGGATAACCCAAAAATTGTGAATAGTGTCTTATTGGTCCCTCATTTCACCAATATTTGTGGACTAAAAGTTTGGGATGTCTGAGGATACGTGGAGTGAGTCAACCCATGGGATGGGTCTACAGGGGTAGGGAGTGGCCAATGTGTAGTGGTGTGGATACACCATGTATCCAACTAGAGAATGGATGACTGCTGTGTTAGTGTAGTGTTGGGGTGGGTGTTTGGGGAACTAGGAGTCATGGGTATATGGGTATTTATGCAAATGAAGCAGCACAGCAATAGTGTAGTAGTTAGAGCATCTGCCTAACGAACAGACATTCCCATTCTGAATCCCACTGCAGCACATACTATTTTCCATTGGTAATCTGTATATGAGCATATTTCGACATCTGTCTGCTGTATAACCTGCATAATAACAATTAAAAGTGAACTGGAGCCAAGTGTCAGTGTCATAATGAATAAGGCAGTACTAAGCAGGTTTAAGCATAGATCAGCACCAGTAAGCGTGTTTACGTGCGTTTGCATGGGGGTATGCATTGCCCTACAGACATGTGTGTATATATATATCTATATATATATATAGTTGCAGACATATATATATATATATATATATATATATATATATATATATATATATATGTGTGTGTGTGTGTGTGTGTGTGTGTGTGTGTGTGGGTGTGTGTGTGTAGATATACAGATATACAGCTATGATAGGAAACAGAACACAAGAATGACATATGTTCACAGGCTATGCCAAGGGAAGTGAAGGGCCCAAGCAAGAAACATGTAACACATAGCATGACCTCCCCTCCCAGCCGGACAGAAGAAACATACACACAAACCCGCAAACAATGTAAATAGTCCATTGCTCCCCAGACCACAGGCAGGATACAACCGGGGGGGGGACAGAGTGCACTCGTGAAATCTAATTTTGGAACAGAGAGGAGCGTCCCTTGTGGGACGCCCCCAAAAATTGACATATAACCAAAGGAAGCCGATACAACGACCATTCTGGCTGGGGTATATACATAACCAGAATACAAGGGAAGGAAAGCCTGATAACCCATGGGCAACGTACGACATGGGTCCCATGAAGTGGAGAGTGGGCAGCATGTAGTGGTGTGTTCAGATCCGACTCGCACCCAGAGTAAGGATGGGTGCAGTAGAGGAGGTGCAGGTGGGGGAACTATGGCTAGATAGTTATGGGTCTATGTGTGCAGGTGTTGGCTGATGTGGGCCTATACAGACAGCCCCAGGGATATGAGCAAAAGTGTTCATTGGGCAGAGGCATCGCCCAATGAGCAGCCACACCCACTACAAGTCCTACTGCGGCAAAGTCTAATCTACATGGCAGAGAATGGAATAACCAGATGTAGATGTATATATGTAGAGGAATGTGTGCGCATATCTACCCACAGCGACATGGAGATATACCTCTCCCTCTCCGTAGTACAAATGTGTACATACAGAGACAGAATACATATACATACTCACATATAGATATATACATATGCAGACACCCATACACCCATATGTTGTTAGATATACATAGACAGAAATATATAAATATATACATGTATACATTCATATACAGATATATCTATATATAGTAATGTATATGTATATATATATATATATATATATATATATATATATATATGTGTGTGTGTGTGTGTGTGTGTGTGTGTGTGTGTGTGTGTATGTGTAAATATACACATGTAAATAGCTAGGATATGATACAGCAGTTATGAATTACATATGTTCACAGGCCTCGCAAATGGGGGTGAGGGGTCCAATCAACAAACAGGTAACACATAGCATCAACCACCCCCACCTAGACAGGTGAAACATACAAACACATGATACAAGCAAACACACCACTGCTTCCCAGGCCACAGGCAGGATACTATCAGTGGGAGAGACCTGCCAGGTCTAATCTTGAAACAAAGACATCAATGTCCCTTGTGAGACACCTAAAAATTACTGATCATCGGAGTCAGTCCTTGTAATGATTCATCAAACCAGGCTGTAGACATACATGATCCAGTAGGTTGTGCAAGCCTGATAACCCATGGCTCAACACAATGTATGACATGGGTCCTGACACGTGGAGAGTTGGCAGTGTGTAGTGGTGTGGTTAGACCCCACCCGTACCCACAGTAAGGATGAGTGCGGTAGAGAAGGGACAGGTGGGGAACTATGGATATGCAATTATGGGCCTAGGCGTACAGGTGTTGGCTGGTGCAGTTGTATTAGGACTGCCCCGGGGATGTAAGTAATATTCCGAAATGGGCAGAGCTTATGCCCATACCTCTCAACCCCTAAGAGCAAAACCACTGGACAGAACATAAACTGTTGGAAGAACAAATAGGGACAGAAAGCACATATTCCACTTAAAACCTTAGAAAGCTGATACAATAATAGGTATGCATAGCATGACTCGGCTGAAGGCTGTGGGGTCCTAAACCCAATTACTTGTCTATATTTAATGGTGTTAGTTCCCAGGTATTTACCAGACAAGTGCAGATTGTAAGAGGAACACACCAATAGTATGAATCAAATTCTGGACAGCCTGTGGATTCTGTACAGTTGACCGGCATGCATACGCCTAATGGGCAGCCATTCATGATATGGGTCCCATCACAGCACAGTCCAGTTTAAATAGCTAAGTAGGGTATGACCGCATGTGTCACTGTCATTGCATAACCCACTACACATCTACGAACACATGGGCACAACACTCCACTGTAAGCATGTAAGCCTATGTAATAGGCATCACAAGGTATTATTGTAGTCCTCACCCCCACCCAGGGGTGTGAATGCCAGATGCAAACACCAAATGCAGTGCATTTGCAAGTGCCGGAGCAAGCGGGTGTAAGCCTGTTTGGCCGCCAGTATGCGAGTGTCACACTGGTGAAGCAATGCAGAGGCTAACTGAGTGTAAAAAACTGTAACCCCTTTTTTCTTTTCTTTTAAAGAAATTAGCATGGGGGTAAGTGGGAGTAAGCACTTTTAAGCAGCAGTGAGTGGGTTTCAGCCTGTTTGCACGGGGGTAAGCACTGCTTACACAGGTTAAGCAATCAGGAAGGTAAATGAGTGTAAGGAACTGTAGCCAAAAGTAACCACTGCTTACTATCGTGCAAACCCGTGCACACCCACTCACAACTGCTTAAAAGTGCCTTAATCACTCTGTATCCAACAGCCCTTGTTCTGTCCAGCAACAAAATAAACAGCCTCTGCAAGGCTTGAAACCAGGACCCTGCACACCACAGCTAATGTGATGTACTACTAAGCCATGGCAGATATACAGACATCTGATGTTATCACAAGCATATCATCCAGCACAGTCATTCAACAGTATAGGAAATGTATTTCATTATGTAGATGTATGTGTATGTGTGTGTTTATGTCCAAATATATCTACATACATAGATATATATAGATATATCAAGAACAAACCATGTGACAAGAAAGCATTAAAAAAGAATGAAAAGGAAAACACCAGCAACGCCTGTATTATGTAGTGGTGTTGTCCTATGTAATATCAAGACTCCCTCAGACAGATGTGTCATTAATACATGCAAATATTTGTACATTGCCCAAATACATTACTTTGAGCATTTTATTTACATTAACAAAATAGTTCCTGTCCAGTCATAATGTGAGAACAGCACTCTTGCAAGGTGCTGTGTGCAACATCATCATCATTAAAAAGTTAAATGGGGTAACCATAGAGGGACCGGTAGTGTTGTGTGTACACTGGGGTCGTCTGCATCACGTGTACCTGGAACCTTTAGGAGTCATGTGCATACCAGGATCGTGTGCCTGAGAGAGGGGTGAGGACAACAGTAGTATGTTGTGATGCAAATTAAAAAGGTTACATGTGTCCAGTGGACATGTGTGTGAAATGGACAGCTACATCTTGGGCGACAGTCATTCTGTGAACAGATTGGCCTTTTGTTTCCATTTTTGCAAGGTGAGAGTGGGATGTTGGGGAAGGAGAATAGGTATGCCCTTGGAGGATAGGTTGGGTAGGGTGACAGACAAGAAAGCATACAGGGGCGTATTTGACACATGTGGGGGGGAACACCTTGGACGGAGAGGAGTGTTTGGCAGTCACAAGGCCATGAGCCCCCAAATGGAAACAGTGGGACAGAGGTCCCCACCCATGGGCAGCCACAACTGCACCTTCACAGTCCCAAAGGTGGCTGTGCTGGGGGCTGTCTAGGAGGGGTAGGCTCACCTTCTAATTGTGCCACTCTGCCCTCGAGTTGGCATAGCTGGCCTTGAAACCCCTTATTGAGCTCCCTATGCACCACGGCCTGGATAGTACGATGTCTGACAAGTTCCTGTCCAGGGGGCGCAAGCCCCATCCTCAATGGCGGTTCCACCTGAAGGTGGGGCAGAGCCAACAGAGGTGGAGGTCCAAGGCGGGGCCCCAGATGTGCTGGTGCCCAGTGCCATGGTCAGCTGAAGTGGGACAGGTGGTTCTGCCGGGACCTGCAATCCCATACAGCCTATGGTGTTGCAGTTTTAACACAGATAAGGCTTAGTAATACCCAGCAGCATTCAGGATTACTTATAACAGCATGCATAGATATTACCATTAACCCAAGACAACAGATGTCATACATTTGCAAAGGGAGCACAACACATGCATATATACTGCATGACATCTGTCCAAAGCGTAGATGACTTGTGACTACAGCTATGAACAGTGGCCCGTTATTGGCATATCACTGTGATACCCTCAGGCAGTGACTGTCATACCACTGTTTCATGTGACGTACATCCAATTAGGGATGCGATGTCAGTAACTCTCATAGCTGTCACTGTGTACTGACTGCAATCCTCACAATATGCTTCTGCAGTTCACAGATGTGTGTTCTGTGAGTAACACAAGAAACAAATGGTTCCACATACTGACTAGTCCACAGATGACCCTACAGATGGGGGTTTCCTCGCAAACAGAGCACTGTGTTGTCATGTATTAAAACATGCATACTACCCATTACCTCACACAACCTGTTAAACTGGCAGTAGTCTGAATGAAGTACACTTACATGCTGTAGTCATGCCTGGCACATCACCCTCGTGTCTTTAGGCTATTTTCCACAGTGTATGTTGTTTGAGGAATATCCAGATTTTATCTGTGATGCTGTTTACCAAACACCAGATCCACAGCAACTGTCATGGGCAAACACCAACATGATGTTCCTAGATATTGTAATGTGTTTCCATGCAATTGGCTATAGGAAACTCACCACAACTGTTCCACATGCAATCAGCTAAAGGAGGACTGCAATAGGTGCAGAGGTCATCACCTGATCATGACCATCACTTATAAAACACAAGTTGCTGCTGAGCAGGTGTACATATCCACATCCACCAGAAAGTGTGTGGGAGGGACAGACAGAGGCAAAGTACATCAGAGAAGGGCTGGGAGACTAAAACCTAAGCATCTTCTGTCACACACCTACCAGTACAGGGGTTCAAATCCCTGACTGACTAGCCATTACTATTACAAGTGCCCTACATTTGTTTCTGGTGTGTGTGTGTGTGTGTGTGTATGTATGCACACAGGTCTGGCATGTGGCTGGCCTAAACTGGGGTATTATTGACAGCTGCAGACTGTACAGGGGAGGTTACACAGTTCACGGTGTCCAGCCACGGCCACATGACCTGCGCCTGCCAGGGTGTGCATGGGCACTACCAGGCAGAGGTCCAGATTGGGTACTGTCTGATGACACATGTCCACTGGAACCATGTCCCTGTTGGGGCCGTCCAGGACCACGTGCATGTGGCCTGCTGTGTCCTGGTGTGGACAGCACAAAACTAGCTGCACTGTTGCTGCTACCACCACTATGGGAGTGGGCATGTGAAGTAGCATGCTCATGTAGACCTTCAACAAGTGATGTAGCTGGCCTACATCCATGTGCCCGATGCCAAACTCCCACCAGATGTTCCAGCACAGACATTCAACACTCAAGGATTGACATGCCACAGTCAAGGACTCCCACCATGTCACCCAATCATCTATCCAAAACATCTGCAAGATGATGGTGAGCATTTGCAATTGCCTGGATGTTATCAGTTAATGAACGGCCAGCAGCCCTTTGAAGCCTCAGACCTTCTCTGTTGTGCCATTCAGCACATGCCTGTGCCTCCATTACAGCCTGAAACATGTGTCTGGTGACACCAGCTGATGTGCTTTGTCTTGCAGGGGCATGTTGACCAGTAGTCCTCCTACGAGCAGCACTGGGCACATGCCTGTGTGGGACATCACCAGTCAGTTAGCTGGGATCATGGTGTGCAGGCACACCTTCCATAGTCTCCACACTTCCCTGTTCAATGCTACCATCTGCCAACTGTCCTTCTTCTATGGCCACTGGTGATGGGGTATGTGTAGGCAGGAGAACTGTGTGTGGGGATGAGGGGGATACAGGGTGAATGGCAACCAATGGCACAGATTCAGTCCCTGACAACCCTGTCTGTGCCTCAATCATACTTTCATCATCACTGCTAGAGTCTGTGGGAACACTAACATTAGGTGGAATGCAGGAGGGCAACACACCTACATCAACACCTGTGGGGGCAGACAAGAACTGTACATTACAAGTTATAGCACACAGCACACACAGACACACACAGACAGACAGACACACACACAGGCAGACACACACACACAGCACACACATACACACACACACAGACACACACAGACAGACACACAGACAGACACACAGACAGACACATGCTATGGCACCCAATGGCATGCAACATGCATGTGATATGGCAGATGGCATTCAGCTTAGACAATTCTAGTGGTAGTTATCATACATCCCTGAGTTGCACACAACAGCATGCATGTATTATAGCAGAAGGCATGCACCTTACACATTTATAGTAGTAGTTAGCATACATCCCTGTGTTGCACAATTTGTGTTAGTAACTTATGCCCCATACCTGCAACACAATACATACACTATGCACCACACTGCCATGTCTTGTGCAACATACCCCACATGTTAACAGACCTTTGCTGACCTTTGTACATTTGCCACTGATGCTTTGTGTTGGCCACTGTCCCTATGTGTGAGGAGGACATGTGCAGAAGGGTATGTGGAGTGAATACTATGTTTGCCTGGGTCCTAGCTTGCATATCTCCCCCAAAGCAGTGCATGTCTGTTCAACATTATTCTGCCTACCCCTGAGCTGAGTCTACAGACAATGTGCATGTTGCTGTGCACACATGTTTGACATGGCTGTCCCTACTTTGCAATGGTGCCACAGACCAGCACAGGTTAACAGTATACCAGCCTGATGTGTGGCATATGACCTTGCCAATCACATGTAGTATGACATGTCTTCAGCAGAAGACACGTCAGCAGAAGACATGTAGTATGACATGTCTTCTGCTGACGTGTTGAATGACATGCATACATGTGTAATACAATGGTGTCCTTTCAAATATACAGTAAGGTAATGGTGTCCCAATGCAGGGATGTGTTATACTAACATGGACCTTCAGCTGACACAATGTTGTCAGTCCACCCTACAAATATGATGTGCATAGCCATTGCAGGGCATCATGTGGCTTCACTATTGCTATACAGTGTAAGTTACAGATAGTTCATAGCCATGACTGTGTTCAGATACAATACATATCTAATGTGGAATTTGACCTACGTCACTGAGGTGTATACACACTAAACTCTAATGTGGAATGTGTGACACAGGTCACTGTAGGGTATACAGATGACACCCCTGCACATCTACTACCATATTACTGATGCCTGGCAACTATGCCCAGACATGGCTAACTTAGCAGTACTCCATGTTCCACATGCCATCTGTGTACCTCACACACATGAGGAGCAATCATGACAGTGATGTCTGACACCAGCAAGGTGAATGTACTGTATCTGTGGCCTGCTGTGGTTGTATGTGTATGTTGTGCAACACATGTATGTATTTGGATACTGTATAGGTGAATGCTTTCATGTCGTGACACACTCAAGATGTTCAAGACAAGTTATGTGGTGATTTTGATGTCATGCCTACACAAGCTGTGCACAGGCCTGTATGATGTTTAGTGTTTCACATCTGCAATATCACCATTACACAAAGGCTATAGTTGTATTGTGTCGAGCCAATGTACAACAGGGTGTACACACATGTACATCACTTCTACTGTGTGTGTTGCTTCATGTCTCTGGCCATCCTCCATGGCCATGTGTACACATGTTTTGTCCAATGGTTGCGATGGACATCTATGTCATATGTCAGTGTTATCCCATATGACATACACCCATAGATGTCATATGCTCCACTGAGGACAGGGTTATGCAGACAAAGGGCGGTATGTCTGGGATGTGAGATATCATGTTTTGCAGGATAGTTGAGCAGTGTTGCAGTCAGCCCACTACATGTCATGGACATGTCAGATAGCACATGACATTGTGTGACATTCATAGCACTGGTATAATCCACAAGGGTGAATCCTGTGGGCTGGTCATACTCCAGCTCCAACACATTTAGAGTGTGTGCACACATATGCTCTCTGTATAGTACTGTCTGTATTCCCCACATGTGTAATGCTGATCTGTAGTACCTGTCCCTACAGTGAACCACACCTCCACCATTGTATTCACAGCTGCCCACTTATCTGACAATGACAGTATATAAGGTTTAGTGTAGGTGTTTCATATAGTCTTCAATCATTCCACATGGGTAACCACTGTGATGCATTATAGGTCTGACCAGTGTATATTAAAAGGACCACCATACATTATGTGTATGTGTGTTAAATGGCCACATGGCAAATAGCATGCAATTAATATGATCTGTGCATTATCAAGCCTGGTAAATAACAATCTCACCTGCAACAGGCTGGTGTCGCTGCAAAACACCAGAGGTACCTAAATAGGAGTGTCACAGCAGTAAGTTCATTATCCACACCTGTGTGATAGCTACAGGGTGCAATGTCCATGTTAGCACATAAGCCAGTATAATAGACTATACTATGGAGTATGCACATCTGTGCATACATAGAGTAGCAGATTATAGTATGTGGCATATGTGCATACATGCCTTGCATATGATGTTACATTACATATTGTACAATAACACATGTAACTATATGAAATATAGGTGTGTTATATGTGCAGTAGTGACTTACCAGGCAACTCCAGGCTCGGTGGTTGAGAAACACCCACCTCCACAATACCAGCTAAAGCTTGTGGATGGAGGTCTGCAGGTGTTCCCAGGTTGGCCAGTAGCTCCTCGATACATGTGAGTGGGGGCTGGGTGAGTGGCCCCCCACCTGTTACACCTTGTTCCCTGGTGATTGCATTAGCACGCTGTTTTGCCCATCTTATGAGGTCTGTGCAGTGTCGGTGCACCTGCTGATAGGTGCAATTGTGGCCACCAACATCATTTACCCTCCTGCGGAGTTCCTCCCACTGGGAATCCCACTGCTGGCATCCTGTGGCACATGGCTGAAGAGTGTTACATGGCTGTTGAGGAGGTATGGGATAAGGACCTCATCCTCCAAGGTGTGTATGGTGGCAGCCTGGCACGCAGCATACCTAGAAGACATAATGATGGAGACAGGTCACAGTAACTCATAGAAAAGTACAGAAGTACAGCTGAACATACATGTGTATCACATTTTTTAAGATTACAAATATGTCTTTGCAAATCTTCATGACACTAACACCACTGACATGTTCAACTCACACACATTTGACACTTACTGGTGATTTGATGTTAACACCATATATGTGTGTGTTAAGTGATGACATTGATCATACTCCATGTGGATGTCTTGATGTGGGCATGTCTGTTTGCCTGTACTGGTGTCTTTACCTATCAGCACATGCCTGGATGTGTTCACATTAATGCAACAGACCTTAATGCTGTGTATATGTCACATATATAGTCATACACAGCCTTAAAGGATGTGACCTGTGACCCTGCAGACTTGCTCACAGAAAGTTTTACATGTATGTGTTTTGCCATATACATCTACATGGCACTGTACAACTGTTTAACATCCTGCCATGTATTACCCATGTTGTACATGTGAAACACATGGGACAATGGCTAGCCTGATGGTATTTGCAGGGTTGGATATCAACTATAGCATGTATGGTCATAGTGAACTAGTAGGCTATATGCCCTGGGCCATTTATGAGCCTAGGCTGAAAGGTTACCAAGCTGTAGCCAACAAACAGGTAGGTTTCAGTGGCCAGTTCAAGCAATGCCACAGAACTGATCCACAGGGTTACTGATATATTTGCCATGCGGTCCTCACACCATATCACAAAGAGGGGCAATGTGCAGCTTCGCTGGACAGGGATGCATAGTATGGCAGGATTATGTAAAGTGTATGGGACAGAGATCTGTCAGGCATGTTGTGATCCTTGTACTAGAAAGGTAGATGTCCATGAGGTATGTGTTTATTTGAAATCAGGGATATGTAAGTGTAGCATGTCCAACATCTCTGGGTTGGACATGGCTTTATTCAGGGTAGGCATCATGCTACATAGTGGAGCTAGGGATTGGAAAGGCCAGTGTAGGCCATTTGAACATGGCCAATAACCCTTAAAGGAGATATGTGCTCTATTATGGGTCACTTGAGTGTTCGGTATGGCTGAACAATGATCTCTATATTCATGGATGGCACCCTGTCATGATTAGGGGTGCCACTTACGACTACCTGTCTGGTGTGGTGAAGTAACTATCAAAGGAAAGACTACTGTCCAGCTGCATCCCATACACACACAGTTTCCTATGTTGACCACTGCATAGGTGGAAGTTCATGGGTACAGGATTTTTAACATAGGGGATGACAAGGCAATACTTAGCTGTCAAAGTGTGGCCATACATCATACACCACACATAGACCCACAAAGGCCCTTCTGTATATTGACCGCAGCACACATTGAGTCAACTATTGCTCCTAGTTCATAGTCATTTACAAACATCAATAGGCAGATGCCTTATGTGTTAGTCTGTGTGGTATAGATAACAAAGAGGGGGAGTACCAGGAATTAACCCTGTATTACTGTAGCTGGCACTGGTTTGATGTGTGTATTAGTCAGACACCTTCTGTAGTGCTGGTTCTGCCAGCAGTCCAGTTGCCAACCACTCCTGTGACATAGGAATATACACCTAGTATACTGAATGTAGCTGGAACACAGTATGGGTGATGGTGTCCTAAGACCTGGCAAGGTCATGATATGCTGTGTGAATCAACCTTACTGTCATCTACATCTGTACTGACTACATCAAATAAGTTGATCACGGTTCATGGCCTTACAGACCAGACTCAGCAGGGTAGTAGTCCACTATTTCCCATTACAGTGGTGTCTCCCCCTTTGTGGGGTGTGATAACTGTTGCTGTTCACCATTCAGTGTGTACACAACCTGACATGAAGCTATGATTGAACATAATGCGTATGTGGAGAGCAAATTGTTGTGACATTTCTGTAGGATACACCCTGGGATGTTGACGGGTCCCATGAAAGCTGTATGTATGGCTTTAGAGAGTGCAGTTTTGTACCTGTATAGTTGTTATTACAGGGGCTCTGTAATGTACATGGATATATAAATACATGTACCTGTTGGGGGGAGGTGGGAGTGGGTTTAGGTTCTCCAAGACCCAATCTGGATGAACGGGTGCTATTTCTGTAGGTGCAGTACTTCCCATGCCATAGTGTTGTGAAGCACGGCAGGTCTTGTTGTTGCCATTATGATTCATGACATAGCTATATAATGCTCTGTGGTTGGCCTCATAATATGTGGCTGATTAGTTTCACAGTAGTTTTGTGTGGTTTTATATGGTGTATCTGCATCTTACTGAGGCTAACCAGGGATCACCACCACTCATGTGTGTTCACTTTTGCAACAGTTACTACCTTCTGTGGTACCCTTTAAGGCAGGGTACCACCAGTTTGCCTTTTTGTTTGTGTTTGGTTGAATCTTGGTTCTGTTTCAATGGCACAATCACTGCACTTATGTGAGTGCTTAAAGTTCATTTGTATAGGATTCAGCATTTGCACATGCATTGCCCATCTGCATGGGTGCCATGACAGTCATCGCTTCGCTCTTAAGAAGCATAACATTGGCTTTGGAGACCGACTATGTGTAGCACACTGTTAGCCCTGTTTGTGTGACTAAGGTGATCCAGGTCATTGGGGTTGATGAAATCCAACATGCATTGAGTGCAGGTGTTGGTACATGAGGGGTCTTCCCAGTTCATAATGGAATAGTTTTAGCTAGCCATTATTATGGTTTTCTGTCTCAAACCTAATATTCCCTATTACAGCACAATATAACAGTTGGGAATTCTGAGGCATTGTGGGTGATCTGTCACAAGGTGCAATTTGGATTCCACTTTGGTACAAAGGTAGTTGCTCAGCATAATGCATATGAAGTTATGTAAGTGCAACTAGCGTGGGGGTGAACATATCCTTCAGGAAATGGACACACCTGTGGCCCATGTGTTCCAATAAAGGGTAATGGGCAAGAAGTGAGGTATGTGTTATAACATGGT
The DNA here is from genome assembly GCF_019279795.1 of Protopterus annectens. Classification (NCBI taxonomy): domain Eukaryota; kingdom Metazoa; phylum Chordata; order Ceratodontiformes; family Protopteridae; genus Protopterus; species Protopterus annectens. Next base: position 590,636,448 of record NC_056732.1, read on the forward strand.
CATGCAGGTGTGCTCTCTGGAGTGTTGAACCATATCTCAGTCACTGCACAGATATGTTCTCCGTGTTAAGGATTGACATAAGTGAGTCCATATTGAGTTTCTGAAATGTATCATTGAGTAGCGAGACCCACAGTTTATTGCTTGACTGTCCCTGTTACAGCAGTGGACTTCCACTTGAACTTTGCATAATGAAGGCACTATAGGGGAAGCTTGAGCCCTAGCCAGTATCCAGATTCCCAGGGGTGACAGGTGCAGGCCCTGTCTGGCAAAGCATCATGGTCTGTCAACCATGTTATCCCAGGCAGAGAGATACTGGATACCCTTTGCATTGCACCAGTACATTAGACAATTGTGGAATACAATCCTTTTGTCCCTGTACTGCAGTATCATTCTGGCCAATGGCAGGATGCTACCCAGGCCTTGGGACATACCTGCATGGGCTACAAGACCTGACAGTTCCTACATGTGTGTTTTCATGCAGTCCAGGCTACTGCATCACAAGTCTTGCACAACAACATGGAATATGCCAGGGCCATGTGTATAGTTCAAAAGGTGGTCTGAATGTTATGGGTATGTGGCTAATCATGGCAGACAGGCAGCTGACAGTATGTTTGCCCTTGTATACCTTGGTGTGCAACATACTGCTAGAGTTTGCATTCACAAATGAGTATTGTTGGGCATGTTTCCAGCCACGTGTTCTGAGGTGTGGCACAATTATGCAAACTATGTCATACAGGTTGTGTATTTTGTTGTCGGTCTATTCCAGCTTGAGAGGTCACTTGCTTGGCCAGATACTTAGAAGCCTCTGTGAATGTGTGTGATTTCTGGTAGTATGTGTGGGTGTGCTTACTGTGTTCTGGTAAGGGTATGTGTTGGTTGTGATGATTAGATGCATGTGTTAACCTGCACCTCATGACTGTCCAGTCCAGTCATGGCTGTAGACTGGACTGCCTTCCAGCTTACCCCTGTAGCTGCATCCCAGACAATGTGTGGGGTGTGGTGTTAGGTGGGTTTGGCAGTGTACCTGGCATAGAGATTACATTCCCCCAGGATGGCCACATGCACAAAGCTGACATTAGTAAACATCAGTAGCTGACTAGTGGACATGCCTGTATGAGCATTCAGTATAAGTACCAAGTACTGTATTTAGTGCATTTATTGCTTATGAAGATGTTTTAGACAGTGATGCTCACAAGTAATTACTTGTGTTATGGACGTGACAACACTGGCTATTACAGAAACATAGTAGCTACCTTTAGCAGCAATCCTCCTCTGAGGAGCACATCACATCCTGATAGATGATTACAGATGATGCAAGTGTCTACAGGTCTATTTCCTTTTCTGGGTATATACTCACATATCCACCAGAACCATGAGCTCTGTTTGGCACAGACATCCACTCCCCAAACAGAGTCATGTATTAATAGACTCTGCTGCCACTATCAACATGATCAGCATATAATCAGATAGTGTAAGCCATCACCTATGAAGCAGCTATTACACATGGGCAGCAGTCTCCTACATCTTACACTCCTACTGCAGATGTTACACTGGAGTTAAAGACGATATGCAACCTGTTTCATTACCAATACTGTGCACTACCATACATACAGTATTTGCAAGCAGCTGTTAGGTTGGCAATGAGAGGTTAGGCTACACAAACCTGAAAGTTCAATCAGTGTGTCTCTGCTCTCAATATCCACTCTATGTAGGTGTGCACATAGCCATTTGGCCCAGCCCTGTAACAAGGGTCACTACACATTTGCATAACAAGTACACATGCACAGCTGTTATTGCTTGCAAACGATATTAGAGAGGTGGATATTACATGTGTTATGTGCATGGATAGTTACCTAGCTCTTCCAATTATCTTTGCTATCATGCTGCTAAACTGTCAGATGAATAAAAGTCATATGTATCCTGTTATTGAGTATTGTAATTGCCAATAGACATAACTAATGTTTGCATAACATAAAAGAAATGCTATGTAAAATGGAATGCAGATCTGCCTAAAATACTGTACATTACAAAGTTATTGGTACAATATCCCACAATGCAAACCATATTTGCACAGTAAGCCCACCTTTGACATGTTCATCTTACTTATACACCTATACATATGTTTACTGTTACAATATATCGACATATACTATCCCCTGTTATAGCACATACTTGTTGGACCAACCCTGACACTGACAGTGGCTGGAAGAGAATTGGTGAGTTCCAAGCCCATATATATCATCTCTTGTGGTGTATGAGGAGTTTGCCTTGTGACCTACAGCAGTACACACATAGAATACTACAAGCATTACTACTGCTCAATAATACATCACTACAAGATAGCTATTTCCACTATATGCATTAATTACACTGTAATTCTTACAGAACAGATACTACATACACAGACATACTAAATGGTATACATACCTTCTTAGTAGTTGGAGGTGTTATTCACTGGTATATTACTCATTTTCGGTTTGTGTTTCAGTATTTTGTACTGTTCTACAGGTAGATACAGATGGTTTGAATGTGTGACATGGCATCCATTTATAGTTAGAGATCAGTAACATGTGCTTTCCTGATAACCAATTGGTGTTCCTAAGTAGTTAATTACATGCACATCAGCTGTGTAGCTACTGCCTTAGCCAAAACCATGGCAACAGTGGAGTATAATTGAGTAGTCCACTTGGGCGTTGTCCCTTTGCCTTACTTGTGAGGAAGACAGCCTGGAAGTGTTGTTTGAAATCTATTGCAACAGGTGAATGGAGACAAACACTAACATATTGTGTGTAATGCCTAGAGGATTTGGTTAAAATGTGAGTACTGCTGTTATATTTCTGAACATTGTTACTTGTGCAGGATTTGTCTGTACCTAATACGTCTGCATATGTTTCAGTCTGGCCAGGATGTTTGACCAGCTCAAGGCTGCATGGCTATGCATATAATGTTAGGGAGTTTACAGTGTGCTTACCAGACATCTTTAGTTTGGTGTTAATGCGTACAATACTGTGCTGATAATCAGTAATTGGTAACACTTCCTGGTGTAATTACTTTTCAACCCTCTGAAACGGGAATAGTTCAAACAAACCCTGTAACATCAGCAACTGTTCCATGGTATAACAGCAACAATTTCACATACGGCCATGTTAGTGTGTCTGTGTCCAGGTATGTTAAGGTTTCAGCAGATGTCGTACAGTGGGTGAATAATCGGTTATGGTATGACAGTATGTATTGTTGTAATTAGTATGGGTGTGGGGGAGATGTTGGTGGGTGTACATAGCAGATGCAGGTGTGTAGGAACTGCTTTTAAAAATCTTCTATATGTGTGTGTGGGGGTTCTTTCCCTATGTGAAAACCTATCCCTTAGTGGACTAATACTACGGTAATTGTAGGCTGATTCATTAAGGCACTGTTAAATGCTTCCTATATAGCATGCAGGTACTGTTAGTCCTTGAATCCTTTTGGCAATACATTGGAATGTAATAAAGTTTTGCTAAATGAAAGCTGTCTGTGTATTTCTGTCATGGATATTTGCAGTCATTGTAGTTGTGTTGGTGACTGTGTCCATAGAACATATTTGTAATAGTGAATTGGCATATACTCTTCATATGTCATGTTCATATTGTTTGGGGGGGCAGAATGTGTGATTGCTATGGTCCATGTTATACTCAAGATATTAACACTTCATATGCTGTATACACACGTGTGTGTGTGTGTGTGTGTGTGTGTGTGTGTGTGTGTGTGTGTGTGTGTGTGTGTGTATATATATATATATATATATATATATAAGTATATGTATATAGATATAGATATATAATATATATTATTGCATACGTTTATCTGTACCTCCATATATGTATAGATGTTTTTAACCTATCTATATATCTACATATATATGCATATCTCTATATATTGACATGTATCTATGTATCTCTCTCTCTCTCTCTCTCTATATATATATATATATATATATATATATATATATATATATATATATATTTATATATATATATATATATATATATATATATATATATATATATATATATAGCATACACCTTTCATTGGGTACATGGCGGTTTGTCCTATTTCCACACAATCCTCCCTTTTGTGTTTTATCCTGTCTGAATACACAACTGGCATAGATACATTTCAGGTAGCTTAATGGTAGGTTACTTTGAGGATGGTGTACATGGTTGTGGGTTCTAATCCTGGAAGGGGTTATTAGTTTATCTCTCAGAGTAGGCACTGACAGGGAAAGTGTGAATAACACACATTTAAATGGTTGTAAGCAGGTTTGCCTGTGGACTGCGCGACATTAAGCAAAGGTTAAACCTGTGAAGCATTTATCTGTTTAACCGTGTTTAAGTGCCGCTTACCATTGCACAAACCCGCTTACGATTGCTTAAAAGTGCTTTAATCCACCTGCATCCAACAGCCCTTATTCTGGCCCTCAAAATAAATTAACAGCTCTTGAGCCCAGGACCATGAACACCACAATCCCAGACTTTACCACTAAGGCATCTGAGATATGTACAAATGTCATAGTGCTTAGAATATACATTTTACTACAGGCATTCCTCACTACTGAAAACAAATGTGACAGTCAGTTGGTGTACTTATGTATGATACATGTTAATGTTCATATGTTTATGGAATTAGGTGTTGCAAAGTGACATGACATGGTGTATTATGGATGAGAATGGTTCTTGTTTTGTGTCCTTTTTATATTGTCCCCATAATCCATGTATACCCCTTATGTTTACTTATTGAACATCCAACCCAGGCTCTCCTTGATACATGATTTCATTACCCATCATGCCTCCCCCACCACAATCTCCACATACACAACAACCATCACTTCTATGTTGAATTAGGGTAATATTAATAGTTATAATACCAGAGCTGCATGTGTTTTGTGTACACTTCAATTCCTTTGGCTTGCTTCTGTGTCACGCAGTGTGTTCATAGATGTTTATATATATGGCTATAGATGTAACTGTCTATATATATATACACATATATATATATATATATATATATATATATATATATATATATATATATATAGTATTAAGTTGTAACAGTTATAAATATGTAGACTTGCATATGTTGATTCACAAATTACAGTACATTGCAATGTACTGTACATATGTACCCAAATTGATGGTCCCATTTGTGGTTAGTACTGTGGAATGCCTATAGTATAAGGTGTAGTCTAAAGACCATGAAACATGTATGCAGCTCAGATGGCTTAGTGGTACGTCTCATGACTATAGTGTGCATGGTCCAGGGTTCAACACCTGCAATGCTTTAAAAATGTTTTTTACTCCAGAATAAGGCACATTTAAAATGTATAACCTGTGCGCCCAAACATGCTACATCCACTAACTACTCAGGATATATACATTTCAGTGAAGTAACATCTCACTATATGCTTACATAACATTACATTCTCTGTTGACTTTAATCTCCAGCACACATGGGTTTATATGGGTGCTTCAAATGTTTATTATACTGACAAATACTACCTATATATGCAAGCTGTGGTTAAGGTATACTTTTGAACATGATAAACATCCCTGACTTTATTGGGATTTGAACCTCCAGTGCACAGATACTATGCAAATGCTGTAACCATTACACTATTGACATCAAACGTTGCTTCCGCCTATTTCCTATTTAGATGATTTCTATGTGTAAGCTAGGCTAAGCAAAGGGCAGAGGCACCCAAACCCACTGAGCTTCACTTACCCTTGAAATAAAAATATATAACAAATGAAATGAGAGACTATAAATTACATTCCTAACTACATTAGGCATCACCCCTCACTGACACACTTCAAGGGAAACCTTGATGTGTGAATGGGTAACAGAATATACACCCCTGGAATCATGTGTCCCAGAACCATACAGCCAGGGGGTGGGGAGCCCCTTCAGTTTTATAGCTGCAAGACCTGTTGGGGAAATTGAATGGTGTTGATTTTTCACGTTAACATGCTCTCTTTAGATCACTAAGTGCCCCTATCACCCTCCACCACCCCAGTCTCCAACAGTTTCTGGCAACTCTGTATGGAATCACTTCATTGGCTATGCTTTGCAGAGGTGCAGTTACTTCATCAATGGTGTGGAGAAAGCCAACACACTGTAGCTATGCTTCTAATTGCCCTTGGGCAGATAGCCTACTACCTATCTGTGAACCTCTAAAATGCAGGCCAGCACAGACATAATATGTGAATGAAGAGAGCTTTCAGATCACAATATACAGTGAAATATCACCATGTAGTCAGAAAACAGTTAAGTACAGCAAGAACATACAGAACACTGATACTTAATCACTCCAAAAGCCTATCTTGGAAGCTAGAAGACTTGTATAAGTTTAAGGATTTATATTGCTTGCCAGAAGGTTACCTACAGGAAAGATGAAAAACAAGCACAGATGGGAAACATGCATGCAACACTACCATACCAGCTTATGTGTCAGCCTTAGGCTTTGGAATACTGGCCAAGGCTATTTGCTCCCCCATTTTGCCTTTTTTAGGGAGGTCTCAAAGGTGAATCCCACCTCCGTAAACAGCACAATAGCAGAATCAATGAGGGTTATGCTACTCAACACCAGGGGTTGTGATCACAACATGCACACACTCACAGCACTCCTCAGTATGGACAACGTTGGCATCTGTGCAGTAACCGAGACCTGTTTTAAGGCTCCTGAGAGCACACTGGCACTACCAGACTACAACCCATACCACACATTTCGGACACAGACATGGAGGGGGTGTATCCATATTCATCGGGGAAACCTACACCTCCAGGTTAGTGGGGCAGCATGATACCTCTGAGATCATCCATGTGCAGCTAACATCAGCCACAACTGCAGTGCAAACTGTGGCCTGCTACAGATCACCCTCTGTGACCTAGGACCACCACTCCACCTACCTGGAGACAGTGGAAAACATGACAGTCCTACCGCACACCCTGGTATTGGTCAATGTCAACTACCCTACCATTAACTGGGAAACTTACTCAAGTACTCACTTCCAGGCCCAGCGCTTCCTGGAATTTATCACCTCATATGTCCTGTATCAGATGGTAAACTCCCTAATGAGGGGTGGAAACATACTAGAAGTGGTAGTCACCAACATGGGTGACAGGTGCACCACAGTGGAGGTAAACCGGTCACTGGTTAGATCTGACCATGAACTATTCACTGATTCCACACCCAACCATCTCCCCCATCCACGGAAATCACAGTGTATACCTTTCCTACAGCTAAATTTACACTACTAGAGACAGGGGTGGGAGTTTTGCAGCCCCCACGCTAAGGGAAAACACTGCTCAAGATATAGACATATTTACAAATGCACTCTATAAGCACCTACAAGGATTATGGATCGTGCCATCACTGGTAAACCAAGACTCACTCCTCCTAGACAAGGACACCAGTCTGGTGGAACCCTGCAAAAAACAGGCTATGCAACAGAAGTAGGACAGTAGTCCAGAAAAACAGCAAATCCCAAGAAGGGCAGACATCCGTGACCAGTATTAGTAAGGAATGTAGGTCCCTCGTTAAATCATCCAAGGCTAACATCAACAGGAAAATAGGCAAGGATTCGAAAGATAACCACAAAGCTTTATTTGCCTATGTCAAGGATCTAAGTGGTAACACACAGATTTGCACTGTGCCAGTGCAATATAGCACAAAATATACTGACCTTACTGATATCGCCAACATCCTTGCAGATACATTTAGTGCAAACTTCACCCCCTAAAGAGCCCACAACAATACCCAAAAAGTACAGTATCCCAGACATCAGAGACACACAGGTGGAAATGGCCCTCCCTTACAGCAATACACAGCATCAGTGGAGGCAGATGGTGTCCCAGCCTGCATCTTGCAAACACTACAAGACAAACTGACCCCCCCCGCCTAATTAAGCTTTTCAATCTCAGCCTCTCCACAGGCTACATGCCCATACAATGGCACGTGGCAACAGTTATTCCACTCCACCAAGGTGGAAACACAACTGACAGTGGTAACTACCACCCCATAAGCCTGACTAGCCTGGTCTGCAAAGCTATGGAGTGCATCCTCATGGCCCTCATTAACAAAGACATTGGTAACCTCCAAACACTTGACCCAACCCAGGTCAGCTTGGTTGAGTGCAGTTCATGCCTACTGAACCAGTTTGACATCTTACAGACAGTCACCAAGATGTTAGATGAGGGGAGAGGTGGTTCACACATACTACCTGGACCTCGCCAAGGCTTTTGACACCATTCCCCACTCAGGTATTATTGATAAACTCACCAGCCTGTACATACACCCATACATCACAGGATGGGTTGCCAACGGGCTTACACACAGATCCCACATGGTATGACTAGCGGTCTCCAGGTCCAACTCTTAACCAGTCATGACTGGTGTCCCACAGGACTCAGTCCTGGGATCCCTACTGATTAGTATATACAGTCCAGCTGACACAGACATCCTTCAAGGGGCCTCACAGAGACCAACACAGGGTGCCAAAGTCATGTCCTCCAGCTAAGTGCCACAAACTGCATGGTCATTCCATTGTGGAATATTAAGCACCCACATATTAACACATAAGTGGCAGCCACTTTAATACAGATGAAGTAATAGGGTATCTGGGGATTAAGGTAGATAGTGATCTCTCCTTTGACAATCATATCTCCAAAGTAGTTAGGACATCCTTCGATGTAGGCCATCGGATTACTAAAGGGTTCGCATCTAGACATACTGAGGTTATAGTGCCCCTTTACTCATTACTCATCAGTCCCATCATGGAGTATAGTAACCCATTTGGGATGTACCTCAGAAGATACATCCAACAGCTGGAAGGTGCACGAATGTACCTCGCCAAGAGGATTACTGGCCTCAAACATATATCCTATGCAGCCAGACTGAATAAACTCCTACTTTACTCAGTGAATCTCGTTTACTCGGAGATGATCTCTGCTGGCCAACAAAGCCATGTCGAACTCAGGCTTAATGGATATGCTTCACCTATGGGAATCCATGTCACAGTGAGCCACACGCTGTAGTGAGCTGAACCTTGCCACAACAATAATTGGAAGATGCTGGAGGGATGGATTCCTGTCACAGAAACTCCCCATACTTTGGAACAACATCCCTAATTACATTATACAGAGCCCCTCACTAACAGTCTTCAAGAGAAACCTTGAAGAGTGGCTGGGGAACAGTAGATACACCCCAGGGATCCTGCCATTGGCTCTGCTCCACAGAGGGACAGTTAATGAATCAATGGAGTGGCAAAAGCTGACACATTTTGGCTAGGCTTATGAATGCCCTCAGGCAGTTAGCCAAGTACCTACCTATGAACCTATACATACAGTAGCAGCACATGCTGATAGCTTAATTTACAGTTCAGGTGTTGACTTAACTTGTGCCAATAGCTGTTGTGTGTGCAATAGCTGAGGGCTGCCTATGTTGGATGCACACAGTAAACTGCTTATACATGACAATTTACAGGTAGTCGTGTGTGTGTGCCATCAATTTTCACTGTGTGTGCAGGTGGAGAAAGGTGTCAGTCCCTAGGTGTCTACACTGTTAGTGTGTGTGCTATACATTCCCTCCTTGCCAAGGCATGGGCATACTGGGCACGCCTCTGTCTGCCTACTGGGGCTGGCTCAGGGTGTTCATTGTCTGAGTACCTCTGTGCCTATGGGGCCCTTGGCAATGGTGGTGGGCTGTGAGGGCCTTCACCATTATGTCCCTGCTGCAGCTGTTTCTGCAGGATCATATTGTGTGCATGGCACATACTATTTAGATGTGGGCACACATGCCTGGAGAGTACTGCAAGGCTCCACCAGATATGTCCAAGCAACTGAACTGTGATTTATGCATCCCAATCACACACTCTATGATGATCCTGGTTTGTACCTGTGCCTCATTATGGCATTCCTGCATGGGTGTGTGTGCATTTCTGATGGGAGTCATCATCCACAGTTCCAGTGCATAGCCAGCATCCCCCACCAGGTGGCCATATGGGATGACCCCCTGGCAAATACCTGATACAGCTGTGAGGCATGCCAAATGTGGGAGTTGTGATAGCTTCCAGGGCTGCCAGCACACACATCCATGATAATGCCCTGGGCATTGCACATGACCTGGCAGTTTATGGAGGGGTATCCCTTGTGGTTTATGTAGTGCCTACCCTGCTCACCGGGTGGTGACTTGATGTGTATGTGCATGCAGTCTATTGCACCCAGTACCTCCGGGTATTCTGCCACACAGTGGAAGAGGCAAATAATGCTGGCCAACTCCTCCTGTGTTTGGGGGAAGTATATGTGCTCATTGGCATGTGGTAACATGGCATCCAAGAACAGGTGAAGTGCCCTGGATGCTGATGCCTGTGTGATCCCCATGATATCCCCAGTTGGGCTTTGAATGGTACCTGTAGCTAGTATTCACAGGCTTACACATACCTTCATATCCACTTAGATGGGTTCCCCTCTGTTCATTCTAGCTCTGAGGCGTGGCTGGCACAGCTCCACAAGTTGCTGTAGGGTGTCCCTGTCCATGCTGTAGTGCTCTACTATCTCCAGATCATGTAGCCCCTGGTAGGTTACCCTGGGTCTGAACACTCTTCTCCTCCTCTGGTGCCTGAGGTGGTTGTGTGCATCATCGTCCACCCCACCTTCAGTCTCCAACACATGATGGTGAATCAAAGCTATGGCAGCCCCTAACATGTACATACTAAAAGTTCCCCGTCTGTATACACCAATGGTGCAGAGTGTATGGGAATACACAAGTGTGTGTGAGGTGCTTTCACACTTTATACTATTTTGCTATGGATGCTGCTGATGTCATTAGGTGTGTATCAGCAGTTCCAGCTGCAGGGTATCTTAATTATGGGTTTTACAGTGAGTATTGCAAATGTGGGGCCTTTAATGTGGAGTTATGCTTGCCTGCCTTGATTAATCTGTTGCCCTTTAATTCACTTTTAAACCTGGACCCCCTCCCATTATCAGGCATGCATCTACCTGCCGTCTTTCTTGTTTTGTACTTTCCCTACCCAGTCATGTGTTGCAAAATGTGTCTTGTAGCTGATATACTGCAAATCTCCTTTGTTCTGCTGTGACACTTTACTCTTTTCTTTGCAGTACAGCCCCTCCCCTTTCCTGTTCTGCAGGTAGCTGCTTGCAGCCTTGTTAGCTGTTGTCAATGGCTCACTGTAGGTTCCTAGGTGTTAATTAGTCATTTGTACTCTAATTTGCCTGCTGCAGCATTTCTTTATTTCTTTCCTATACCCTTCCTGTTGCAGCTACAGTGTGCGCCACGCAAACCCATTTACCGGGTTTAAGCATGTTTTCATCTCTGTTCACATGCATACTCAGTTACCTTGTGTACTCTCAGCTAAGCAAAGCTATAGCCAGTTCAACACACCCCTATCCTGCAGCTTTGCTTAGCTATGGGCAAACTGGATTAGCAATGCTCCAATGTGCTTACAGCAAAGGTGACACACCTCTCTCTTGATGTCATCTTTATCTCAAGGGCACACCTCTGTGTTATAATGCTACACTGCAAGGTGCACCTTTACACCAGCAGGGAATCTGTGATTCACTATTACTCCTCTCATTTGCCTGGCATTGCCTACTAATTCCTAGCTACCGCACAAAACACTGTCACAGCCCCTTAGCAACCCTTGCACCATGGTGTGGTGTAACATGCCTGCCATTGACTATTATGGGAAAATCATGATATGTGTTACATTGCAGTTTTATTCTATATTTTTCTATTTTTCTTGCCATCCAGTTTGCGTGCCACTGCCCTGCTCTTAAACTTCGCAATAGTGTGAAAAATGAAATTAAATGTTCTTTTTATATTTTGTACATGTTTTTTTATGCCAATGGCTATATATTTAGCCATTGGCATATATTAACAATATAATACATGTGTTTGGTTGGCTGTCATGGCTCTGATTTTATGTTTGCAAAAATGTAAACCATTTTTTTTACAGTTTACATTTCTGCATGCTTACACTACGCCTGCACCACTTCCTGGATCGCTAAATACCTTCATTTGCCTGCTACACTGCTGCAACTGGGGTAATTAGCATACAGGGGCCGGGAGCTGTACGGACATAGCATACACAGGTAGTGCACATGGAAATAGCTCATACCTGGGTCGCTCGCCGGCCATATTTGTTGTTGGAATGCCAATGTTACGCCTGCACCTGACGCAAGCTTCATGAATCCCGGGGACAGTCTTTACAGTTTCAATCATTTTTACCAGCCTTTTCATTGGTCTAATGGGTGGACGTTCGAATGCATGAATTATACCCTACAGACATTTATACAGAGAGAAAGACAGCCAATAGAAACAGAAGAACCAAATATAACACTTCTACTCTATAGTTCATTGTAAGACCATACATAATTCTTCTGTTCCATAGGTTATTTAGCCCCTACTATCCTACTAATGGATATAGGCAGCTACTAATAATATACACCATACTTGGAGCCTGTATAAATTCCCATAGTATTACCCAGTTATTATCTCTAGTTCATTTCACTATGTGTAATGTGAATCTAGTCCATATAAGAGTACAAGAGCCTAGGGTATTTATAAATCATGTGTATTTAAATCATTAAAGGGTAAGGAAAATCGAAACACCGAATGAGTTGGAAGCTTGGTTAGGCTTAAAATGGCCCACAAGGGTACATAGCTTAGTATTAACCTAGAAAGCTGAGTCTACATCTGGTGAACCATGCAAAATTTTAAATGCATTACAGAGAAAATGATATCAAACCAGTAGGCTCTGTGCATAGAATAGGTATTATGATGGATAGACAATGTGACATGGAGTATGAAAAAAAATGTAAATATGAGGAATGTTTAAATAAATAATTATTATTTATTTATTTGTTTATTCCATAGTTCATTCATTCATTCATTCCCTAGTGGTTTGGTGGCTCAGACAGGAGAAGCAACAATGCAGCCAGTGCAGCCCAAATATAGCGGACCAACTTTTGGATATCTTTCTGCACATGTGCATCACAAACTGAGTGCACAAACATTTCAAACTATATTCTGTTTTAATATAATGTTTCCTTAAATTGAGCAGGCTTTTAATGATCAATGCTCACACTTTCTTTACAAAATGTAGACAGTTCGGTGCTGCCTTAGTGGTGCTTTGTAACAGTCAAAGAGAGCTCCAACAGACAAAATACGACCCAGGCACTAAAGTAGCAACCAAAAAAGCAAGCAGCTGAGGACCACAAAGTCACTTTAATTATAAATCACAATCTTCAAAAGTAGTTTTAACAAGCTTTCACGAAAATGTTTTATCAAATGTTACACTGCCAGAACAAATATGGCAATTTAAATATGCATCAAAAGCATGTGACAAAAAGCACAAAAATCATTGGTTAAAAGGCATTATTAAGGCAACATAGAAATATATGTAAAAGTATATTTAGTTTTTAAAATACACTGTTATTTTTTTCTGTGATCTAGATTTCAAATTACATTCAAGTTTCACTGAAGCATTCAACCTGGAAGCATAGTCTGCTCTTAAAGTATTAATTTGTACTCAATTATTTCCATTTTATTTACGATATCTCCTTATCTGCAGTAATTGAAAGAGACAATTATTAATAATACTAAAAGTTAGTATTCCACAAATTCTATGAGATGTTCTCCTTCTAATCAGGAGGGAATGAAACAAGATAAGAAAAGAAGGAGAAGATTTAGGAAAAAACAAGCAGAAGTCATTAAGGTCCAGTAAAATGCAACCACTCAAAGCAGATCGGGAGATCAGTTGGTGACCATATTTATTGAGTCTCACTATGTTTAAGGTGCTGTTCATGATTTTGATACACTTTGGAAAGAAATTGGTTATTTAACATCAGCAGGGACAATTATTAAAAATGTTGTTTTTGTTAATGAATTGTCGGATGCTTTATTATTACCAAGAGAGATAGATGTATTGAAATATGCTGCACATAATTCCGATGAATCTTTTGTGGCCAAAGATAACACTTTTGCAGATATGATGGCATTGCCTTATCCTACTCAGGCTATATTTTAGCAGCTATTAAGTGAACATAACCACTTTTCTTTTCAGGAGTTATTGTTTTTTTTTTTTTAAGACAAGACAGAGGACTCTGAGAGAAGGCCATGCATAACTAATGGTTACAGTCACTCTCCTGATCGTTTGTGGAGCCATGTGGATGGTCAACTAATAGCCCCATTAAATTTTCAATTGTTAAGAATCTAACACTTACCTTTTCATTTAGACAAAAATGCATTAATAAAACAGATTTCTACTGAATGGTATGCCCCTCATCTCTCAGAAGTTGCTCAACATTTTGTAAATCCTTTTGTAATTTGCTTAAAATATAATGTGTCTAAAGCAGTACCTGCTATAGTTCAACCATTGAAAAAGCCTGGGGGACAATTCTATTCCCTTCAGTGGGACTTTAATGAACTCTCTCAAGTGCAGAAATTTAGATATGACCTTGTAGTGGTCAATATTTTTTTCTGGATGGGTAGAAGCATATCTGTGTGTGAATCATTCTTCATACACTATAGTAAAGAGGTTGCTAACTGAATTGATTCCTATATTTCGTGTTCCTTTGTATCCAGTCTAGTCAAGGATCACATTTTGCTAGTCACATAATAGATCAGATTTATAGAGTTTTAAATGGTAAGTTACGGTTCTATTATCCCAATAGACCACAAGCTTCTGGGATAGTAGAGAAAGCTAATATCACTATTATGCTTAGACTAGCTAAAGTTTGAGAAGAAACTGGTCTTAAATTACCAGAAGAATTGCTTTTGGTTTTATTTCATATTAGAAGTGCAGTTAGTATCCCTAGAAAATTGTCCTCTCATGAAATCCCCTGGGCAGACCCATGAGTATGCCTGCCACCACCTTCCTAAGAATTTAAACTTGTAAGATATTGACCATACTTTCCTATGTTCCCTGTGTTTTCCTTTGCAGAAATGCAGTGTCATTCTGCATGCAGCCCAATGACCAACATAGCAGGATCACCATGACCTGCTTCCTGGATACTTTGTATACATCAAAATGCATTCCCGAAGAAACTCACTTAATCCCAGGTGGAATGGACCACACTTGGTTTTGCTCATAAATGCAACTGGCATCTTTTGTGTGAGACTCCTCACCTGGATCCATGTATCACATGTCAAAAAGACCTTCCCTTGTGACAAGTACAATCAAAATATTACTGATGTCAGACCACATGAACTAGCAGAACCTATAGCCAGCAGAACCAAACCAAACTAGGGATGTCATTGCATACAGAAATGATAGGCCATGATGTTTTACCACCCAAACCAAATTTGGAACCACCTTACTGTTTGCCATCCAACCATATTCTACATCTGCCATCCAGCTTGCATCCAGAACTGAATGCAGTTAAGTTACCCTTGTTGTCTGACCAGGAAGCTAAACATTGTAATTCTACTACCACATCCTGGTCTGGGTCAACTTCTAGTTATTCTTCTTCAAGTCCTACATATTTTCTTGCTTCCACTTCCAACATTAGTGATCCATCCTGCTTTCTGTTTACTGATTTCAACATTGCCTTATCCAGACAACATTCCCTTTTGAAATCATCTGGAATTAAGGCCCTTGATAGATGACTTTTTGGCAATCAATTTCATTTGCACAATATACAGCTCACCCAACATCCTTGTTTATGATTTCTTTTCAACCCTCTACATTCCCAGCATGCTCATTTTTCTTGGGGACCACACATCATTACAATTACTGCGTTTCGATCGTTATTTTGTTTCACCTCCTTTTATCACCTGGAACTGTAAGTGTATTATCTTCTGCAACCATTAGATGAATCCTTTCTTAATAGCAATACATGCTTTGCCAAAAATAGTGACAAGCATTTGGTTAGTATTGAACTAAGAGTACCTGAATGGCATCCTCAGTTTAATACTTTTTTCTGCTGCCTTGCATACGTATGCACAAACCATTAATGTTAGAACTGATGGGTTTGTGCATGTATTCCTACTACAATAATGGCAGTATTCCACTGATCCTTATACCAGTGACTGATTCTAAGCTTCATTTTATATCTTGCCTTATTTTTCTTGCTAAACATCAGAAGACTAAACATGTTTCTACACCCTTTACCATAATGTTGCTTCAACAAGCAATGACTGCTAAATTATATGTTTGCTGCTGTAAAAATGGAACTCTTTTTGTCAGAATTAGCACTTGTAATTTTAATTGGAATATTTATGATGAGGCTGGAGGGCAGAGCATGGCAACATTATGAGAATATTCCTATATTTGTGGAAATCAAGCTTATCCCTAGTTACTTACAGATTGGTCTGGCTGTTGTTATACTGGTCATGTTATTCAAGCTAATTGACATGCAGCTGCTTTACCAGAAAGAAAGATTTGCAATGCTCATCACAAGGCAGACAATAAAGACATTCCTAACCTAGCTGGTAAATAGATGCCTCCTTGGTATATCATAATACTGTACAACAAATTGCTTTTAAAGGGCTTGCTCACATAGATTTTGGCGATGAGGTCATTTCTAGAGCTGGCATTATATCTGTTTAAGGGGTGATGAAATGCATCTGGGAACTTAGAAAATTATTTAAGTTCCAGGAAACATTAAGTAATTCCACTTTTGAGTCTATTAATTTGATAACTGAAGAACTGACTGCAATGTGCAGTGTGCTTCTAAAGGGGGTACATGATTGCTCATTCAAACGGAGTGCTGGTCTTTTATTCCTTATAATACTGGTGCCATCCATAATCACCTAGAAATAATTTTAAAAATTACTGAACAGTCACATGACAAAGTAAAGGGTCCCTATTAATTATTTGAACTTTTTAAAGTTTGAATGTCATATGGTCGAAAGCATATGATCGAAGTTTAAAAAGTTCGAAGGTGAAAAGCAACAGCTCTGTATGGCACACAATGGGAAAATGTCTCTTTTCTGCACTGAAGTGCGATCTCAGAGTTGGTATATTTAAGTAGGGAGGGGTGTGGGGTGCAAGGGGGGCTTGCCCCTCTGCTCAGAGTGTTAAGGTAAGTTTTTTTCATTTTTTTATTATATATTCGATGTTTCAAACTTTGCTCATATGTTGTCGAACCCAAAGAAAATGATAGAATCCAAAAGCCATGATTAACCAACCATTTCTCTGCATGGGGAAGAGGGATTTTAAAGTTTTTTATGTTTATAGACATTATCATCATCATCATCATCTTTCGGCTGTTCCCGTTAGGGGTCACCACAGCCGATCATCTGTTTCCATTTCTTCCTGTCCTCTGCCTCTTGCTCTGTCACACCAACCACCTGCATGTCCTCTCTCACCACATCCATAAACCTTATCTTAGGCCTTCATCATTTCCTGTTACCTGGTAGCTTCTTCCTTAGCATCTTTTTCCCAATATACCCATCATCCCTCCTCAGCACATGTCCAAACCAATGTAATCTTGCCTCTCTGGCTTTGTCTCCAAACCTTCCAACCTGGGCTGACCCTCTAATATACTTATTCCTAATCCTGTCCACCCTCGTCACACCCAGTGCAAATCTTAACATCTTTAACTCTGCCACATCCAGCTCTAACTCCTGCCTTTTTGTCAGTGCCACTGTCCCCAACCCATATAACATAGCTGGTCTCACTACCCTCTTGTAGACCCTCCCTTTCACACTTACTGGTACTCGTCTGTCGCAAATCACTCCTGACACTCTTCTCCACCCACTCCATCCTGCCTGTACTCTCTTCTTCACTTCTCTTCCACACTCACCGTTACTTTGAACTATTGATCCCAAGTATTTAAACTCATCCACCTTCACCACCTCTACTCCTTGCATCCTCACCATTCCTCTATCCTCCCTCTCATTCACACATATACATTCTGTCTTAGTCCTGCTGACCTTCATTCCTCATCTCTCCAGAGCATATCTCTGTCTCTCCAGGGTCTCCTCCACCTGTTCCCTACTCTTACTACAGATCACAATGTCATCTGCAAACATCGTAGTCCACAGAGACTCCTGTCCAATCTTGTCTGTCAACCTGTCCATCACCATTGCAAATAAGAAAGGGCTCAGAGCTGATCCTTGATGTAATTCCACCTCCACCTTAAATGCATCCGTCACTCCCACTGCAGACCTCACCGCTGTCACACTACCCCTGTACATATCCTATACCACTCTTACATACTTCTCTGGCACTCCAGTCTTCCTCATACAATACCACAACTCCTCTCTAGGCACCCTGTCATATGCTTTCTCTAAGTCTACAAAAACACAATGCAACTCCTTCTGACCTTCTCTGTACTTCTCCATCAACACTCTCAGAGCAAACATCCCATCTATAGTTCTCTTTCCCGGCATGAAACCATAGTGCTGATCACTAATCATCACGTCCCTTCTTAACCTAGCTTCCACTACTCTTTCCCATAACTTCATGCTGTGACTGATCAGTTTAATCCATCTGTAGTTACTACAGCTCTGCACATCACCCTTATTCTTAAAAATCGGTACCAAAACACTTTTTCTCCATTCCTCAGGCATCCTCTCACTTTCCAAAATTTCATTAAACAATCTGGTTAAAAACTCCACTGCCATTCCACCTAAAAACCTCCATGCTTCCACAGGTATGTCATCTGGACAAACAGCCTTTCCATTATTCATCCTATTCATAGCTATCCTTACTTCTTCCTTGCTAATTCATTGCACTTCATGATTCACTATTCCCGCATCATCCAACCTTCTCTCCCTCTCATTCTCTTCATTCATCAACCCCTCAAAGTACTCATTCCATCTCCTCAACACACTCTCCTTGCTTGTAAGTATGTTTCCCTCATTATCCTTTATCACCTTTACCTGCTGCACATCTTTCCTAGCTCAGTCCCTCTGTCTAGCCAATCTGTACAGGTCCTTTTCTCCCTCCTTAGTGTCCAACCTTTCATACAACTCTTCATATGCCTTATCCTTAGCCTTCACCAACTCTCTCTTTGCCAAGCACCTCTTCTCCTTATACTCCTGTCTACTTTCTTCATCTCTCTGACAATCCCACTTCTTCTTTGCCAACCTCTTTCTCTGTATACTCTCCTATACTTCCTCATTCCACCACCATGTCTCCTTGTCATCCTTCCTCTGTCCAGATGTCATACCAAGCACCTTTCTAGCTGTCTCCCTTACTAGCTCTGCTGTAGTTATCCAGCTATTTGGTAACTCTTCACTGCCACCCAGTGCCTGTCTTAACTCTTCTCTGAACGCCACCTCACAATTACCCTTTTTCAGTTTCCACCATTTGATCCTTGGTGCTGTCCTCACACTCCTCCTCCTCTTCTTGATCACCAGTGTCATCTTACAAACCACCATCCTATGTTGCCTAACTACACTTTCCCCGGTCACCACTTTACAGTCTCTAATATCCTTCAAACTGGCCCTCCTATATAATATATAATCCACCTGTGTGCATCTTCCTCCACTCTTGTATGTCACTCTATGCTCCTCCCTCTTGTTAAAATACATATTCACCACAGCCATGTCCATCCTTTTCGCAAAATCCACTACTATATGACCTTCTGCATTCCTTTGTTTAACACCATACCTACCCATCACTTCCTCATCCCCTCTGTTCCCTTCACCAACATGCCCATTGAAATCTGCTCCAAACATCACTCTCTCACCCTTGGGTACAGTCATCACGACTTCATCCAACTCACTCCAAAATATTTCTTTCTCGTCCATCGCACACCCAAGTTGTGGAGCATATGCACTAACAGCATTCATCATTACACCATCAATTTCCACCTTCATAAACATCACTCTATCCGACACTCTTTTCACCTCCAAAACACTCTTAGTATACTGTTCCTTCAGGATAACTCTTATGCCATTTTTCCTCCCATCGACACCATGATAAAACAATTTGAACCCACCTCCGATACACCTAGCCTTACTCCCCTTCCATCTGGTCTCTTGCACACACAATAGACCAACCTTCCTTCTGTCCATCATATCGGCTAGCTCTAATAATAATAATATTAGGCCTTCTTTGTTTTATGCTTAAAGCACACATTTTAAAGTTATTAGAATCAACAAGGAATATCGGTTTACATAGCATAAGATTGAAACTGTTCCACTAACCACTATTAATAAAAAATCATAGTACATTAAAAGATGGAAATAAAATGTTGCACGATTTCAGTAAAATATATGGTAATTTATATAAAAGATCAGGGGAGTCATGTGATATGGGGAGGGGAGTTTATAAAAAGTCCTGGATATTTTTTGGTATCATTCTGAAGAAGACATTTGTTACATACAATGAAAGCACTCAATAAATTTATTTTTTATTGGTTTTCCCTCATCTCGTGTGGTTGCTTAGCCAGTTTGGGCTCATTTGCATTTTATTTTGGTTTTGTGTTTATTTCTAGTTCCATGCTTGTGTTGTTGTTTGCTGTTATGTCTTCCGTGTCTCTTGGAAAGAATCACAGTTTGACCTGGGCCTTCTTACTCAATTAATACAATTTTTTCAGCAAGTGTTGCGCTTTCTTTTAGAGGCCTGGTCACAGAGAAGAAGTTTTGATATGAGGGAAGGCTCTCCTTTCTCTCTTGTGGTAAATCTTCCCTGTCACAGTGGAGTGATGATTTTTTTTTTAATAAAAAGACTGGTAAGGATGGAGGTGAGCAGAGGCAAGTAGTGGATTCACAGTCATCCCACAATGTGAATACCTAGTTGAAGCAATGCATGGATATTTTTACTGCAGTAGTGTATAACCAAGGCAACTTATTGGACATTTTTGAAGCTAAGCTGACTAAGTTCAGAAAACTGTAATTGGTAAATAATTATTTTTATGGAGTGTATCAAATCCAAGTGGGTACTTAAAGGTTTATGGAACTGGAAGTTTTCGACAGGGTTGGCTGAAGGCTCTGATTTACTTCAGGAACTTTTACAGTTGTTTGACCAACAAAGTTGTGAACTTATGGATATTTTGGTAAAGCACAACCAAAAAACAATGGACCACTTGGTAAGTGAAATTGCTGAACTGAATAAACGTATTACTAACGACATACTTTTTCATAATTATAAAGAAAATTATGACTACGTATTTTTTGAAGTGGATAAAGTAGCTATTGCTATTAAACAGAGGAAAGAGGGAAAAAATTGAAAGAGACAGGCAGAAATATATTAATGGTATTCCATACCCTAAACCTGTGGGGCAACCCCCGCAGGAGTCAATAGAATGGACAGAAGAATCTGTGGGTACAAATTCTGTTGTTATGGATGAATTTCCCCCTTTAGAGTTACCCCCATTAAGGCAATCCAAGAGAATCAGAAATCAAAATCAGGGGTGTTGGACAGCTGTAGATCAACAAAACTGGGGTCCCAATACTCATCAACTCCGTAGTCATAAAATGAACAACAGGAGGGGGGAACATTGAATAATGAATGTCATGGTATGGTCTTACAGTGCCCTGGCCATGACATTCATTATTCAATGAATAATGAATGTCATGGTGTGGTCTTACAGTGGCCTGCCCATGAAATAAATCCCCAGTTGTCACATTTAACAATGAGGGGGAATTTACAATATATAATTATAGTGAGCTACCAATGAAAAGTGAGCATGTGAATCTTCTGGCAAAGGGCATTACTTTTCTACCCACTTCTAGGTCTAAGTAAAATAAATTATTATTGGCCTAACATTATTTCTGAGAAAATTGAATTTCAAAATTCTTTTTGGATCAGAAAATTCTTCCCCACCGACTAATACTTTATATAAGATGAGCATTTACAATCAACAACTACACCCTTCTCTATTATTATTTGAAAAAGTATGTACTTTTGATTTTAGGAAAATGTTATGTCTCCCAGTGAGGTGCAATACAGCCTGTCTCCTTCAGAAAAGAAGTTGTTAAAGGAACTTTGCTGTGATAAAGCCGGACAAGGGAGGGAGGGAATTTGTAATTATGCATAAAACTGATTATGTAAACCAGATGAACATTTTGTTGAATGAAAGGACTTATGAGGAATGTTCTATTAACTCTGTAAATATTTCCTACATGAAAATTAACTATGCTATTAAGGATCTCTTTGACCAAGGACATATTACTTTTGACAAATATAATTTTTTGAATAATTATCATATTGTTCCTTTGATCTTTGGTAAACTGAAGATCCATAAGAGTGTTGTAGATCCTCCCTCAAGACCCATTGGTAATGTGGGGAGGTCATAAATCCACCCCTTTTCCAGATACATTGACCACACTCTTAAGGATACTTTGAAGCCATTTAATCAATTATGTAGGGATTCATGAGACTTCTTATTCAAACTGAGACAAGTTAGCTTTTGTGATGACATTTATTTTCTCACTGTTGGTGTTGTTAATTTGTTTAATGTCATTCCCCATGAAATTGGTTTAGAATGGTTTCAGGACTTTTTGATTTAATCTACTAATATTTTTCTTTTAGCAAAACTCAAGTGTTAGTAGTGCTTATAGAACTTGTATTTAAGAATAATTTTATATTTTTTGAAGGGCAATACATTTTGCAAACTGAACTTGGAACTTTACTGGCCGCATGTGTCCAGATTTCTGCTAACATTATCATGATTCAGTGGAAGAAGAAAATTTTATTCAACCATCCTATTTCAAACTTATGGTCCCTTTACACCTTTTTTTTGGATGACATCTTTATTGTATGGAAGGTTTTCCTGAGGAAATCGATGCTTTTTTGGAATATATTAATTCTACTACTCCTTTCTTGAAGTTTACACATTCAAATAATCAGGATCAAATTACCTATCTTGATGTGGAAATTTTTAAGGACTACAATTCCAAAGCATTTATTACTAACATATATAGGACATCTATGTATTCTAATGCTATTTTGCATTTGACTAGTTGCCATCCTTTGTATGAAAAAAAAAATATTGTAAAAGGGCAATTTGTTCGTTTAGCAAGGATGGCTTCAGATGATAGCTTATTTCTTAATGAATGTAACAAGTTGATTAGTACGTTTACCACCAGGGGGTATCCCACTAACTTAGTGTATGAAAAAGTTAATGAGGTTAAGCTTAAAAGAATGAATGGTACATTCCGTCCCTTTATAGTAGCAAGATTGATGATGTGACCTTTCTGCTTTTTGTTACAAACAATTTTGAACTCCAAAGTTGTGTTAACTATTCTGGTTCTTTTATTACTGCATTTACTTCTGACCATTCATCAGTTAGGGACATATTACAAAAATATTGGACAATGTTTTCCCACTTTGAGCAGATTTGGGGAAAAAGTGGAGAACAAACCTGTTGTTGTTTTTAGAAGAGGTAAAATATTAAGAATCTTCTGGAATTTTCTGGTAATTTGTCTCACTCAATGAGTAGGAAGAAGGGTACTTTTAGATTGTGTAAATTTATCTTGGAGCAACAAGTGTGACTATAAGAAATTTTTTAAACACTTTTATTGAATTATCACTTGTGACATAGGCGAATTTACATTTATACAAAGTAATCAAATTGTATTAAATTATCATTAACAAACACTATACCTCACATATATTGCTATATATCATGTAAACTAAGCAACATTAACTAAACTATTCAATTCCCGCCCCTTTTTTAAACAAGAAACATGTTTATTAAACCATCACGTATGACATAAGCAATCATACATTTATATAAAAGAAAATGAACCACACCATCGCAATCCTAGTTGCAAGCATTTTACATCACAAACCATACTGACACAATCCCAGTAGCAAACATCATACATCAACTTATAATCTACAAAATCATTTTCAGTTAAACATTATATAGCTCATTTAAGTCCTGCCTTCTTTTAAACTTCATTCCTCCCCTGTGTGTATTTTTCCCACAATTCCCAGTTTTTCCTATATAGTTTGCTCCTACCCATTTCCTGTTGTTTTATCTCTGTTACTATATTCACTACTTCTAATATAGTTGGTTTAGATTTATTTTCCATTTCTTAGTAATTGCTTTTTTGGCAGCCACCATAATTAGACACAGCAAGGCCTTACCATGTGTAGACAATTTTGAATATCACTATAAGAAATTTGGTTGTAAAAGTTCATTTTTAGTGTACCTGTTTTTTTTTGGTCTCATTTATGTAGCTATTTGTCAGTCTTGCTTTTGTTTTTACATGGGGAAAACACAGAGGAAATTTAAGGAGTGTATTTATTAGCATACATATAACATCAAGTGTATGGATGTGAATAATGCCCTGTACAAACATATTCATATTTATTAGCATACATACAACATCAAGTGTATGGACATGAATAATGCCCCATACAAACATATTCATAAATTTCCTAGCCATTAATTTTTGTTTTATGGGCTAGACAAGGTCGAAAAAATCCCAGGGGAGGACCTTGGTCAGAGTTCCTTGAGTTCAGGGAGCTTGTATGGCAAATTAGACTTAATGCATGTTCTTTCCCTTGTTTAAATGATTTTCTCTCTATCACAAGTGTTTTGAAATTGCATTCTTATTCAACTTGATTTCCTTTTCCCTACATTTGGATTTTTTTAATGCATATCTTTTTTTTAGGGCAGGATTGTAATTGTGTAATATTTTTAGATGTGCTTGCCTTTAACTACTAGTTTCCTTATTGAGTTACTGTGTATCCCTTTATTTTTCAAGTGTTTTTCATTGGTTATTTTAATCATGTGATATGGGGAGAGAGTGCTTAAAAACTCTTGGATATCGTTCTTTATCATTCTGAAGAAGTCATTTGTTATAAACAATGAAAGCGCTTAAAGAGTTTGTATGTCAGGGTCAGAAAGAAACAGCATGTGAAAAATGTCTGCTAGCAAGAGCAAAAGTCCCCATTCCTCTGAAAACTAGTAATTATTGTCCAGTCGTAAATGAGTATTGTGATTTGGGTGCTGCTTTATAGAATCAGAGTGGGGAATGTGAAGAAGTATGAAGTACAGAGAAATGAAAAAATTAGTAAGTGAATTTCATTTCTATTATGCTTTCATAGCAGAATGACATCTGGAGTGTCCTTTAGTATGTATCTGTTGCTTCAATCCTAGTAGGTTCCAGGATGAACTTAAGATATGCAACTGGTCTGCCCTAAAACACTTGCCCCTAGATGAAGCTGTCACCTACTTTAGCAATAAATTCCTCCCCATCCTTGATTCTCATGCTCCCACTCGTTCTACTAGGGTAAAACAAATGCTGCCCCGTGGCCCTCTAAAGAAACCAAATCAAAAATCATAGTCAGAAAAAAGACATGGGCAACATGGCATGCCACAAAAGACCTTCTAAATGAAACCAAATTTAGACAACTAAGAAATGAAACAAAACGATCCATTCTATTAGATAAAAAAACTACTACTTCCATCTCCAACAAGGAAACCAAAATAACCCCCAAAAATTCTTGGCAGAGATAAATAAATTACTGCACCCAGGTCAAACCACCACTCCACCTCCCTCAGCCTCTACTGATAAACTACCAGTGGATATTGCTAATACCTTTAATAATTTCTTTACTGAAACTATTCAAGCCCTCACTAGCCAATAACCTCTTAACTCCTCTAACCCACTGGATAACACTGCCAGTACCCAGCCCACCTTTAGCTTCCAACCAGTCTCTACATCTTTCATTCGATCACTACTCAAAAAATTAAAACCTACTACCCTAGCTGCTGACCTTCTCCCCACTGAATATTTGCAAAAATCTGCTGATACCATAGCATACCCCATTTCCATTCTAATTAACCGCTCCATATCAGAAGCCTCAGTCCCCACTATCTGGAAACTATCTCATGTCATACCCCTCCATAAAGGTGTTAACTCTACTGAATTATCTAATTACAGACCCATAGCCATCCTTTTGCTTCTGGCAAAAATTATGGAAAAATGTGTCCATAAACAACTTCTGTACTTTCTAACCCAAAACAACCTTCTGGCTAACTCTCAGCATAGCTTCAGGCCAAATCATAGTACTATCACAGCTCTCCTCACCTTCTCAAATGCAATAAAGTATAACCGGAACAACAACAAGCTATCCTCAGCCCTTTTCTTGGACCTGTCCAAGGCTTTTGATATGGTTAACCACCATCTTCTCATCAACACCCTGGCAACAATGTCTCTAGGCAATCACTCTCTCCAATGGTTCGAATCCTACCTGCACAATAGACAACAATCCGTCTTATGGCAGAATAACCTCTCAAACCTTCTACCCAACACCCTAGGTGTCCCCCAGGGGTCTATTTTGGGACCACTTCTGTTTCCATTTTTATTAATGACCTCCACACTGTCATCCCTGAAGCCAACTGTATTCAATACGCAGACGACTCAATGTTGATCTGCACTGGCACCTCACAAACAGAGCTGCTAACAATAACTCAGAGTATGTTTAACCTAGTAGAGAATTGGCTTGCCTCTCGCTGTCTGATTCTAAATCCTAACAAAACAAAGCTCCTATTTTTCTCCCCCACCCAAAGATCCACGGTGCTAACTCTCTCCATTAAGTCTAATAATGGTACCATAATCTCACCAGATGCCCATACAAAACTCCTAGGAGTTATTGTAGATAACAATCTTAAGTTTGATGTGCATGTTAATAAAACTATCAAAATCATTAATAGAAAGATGGGCTCACTATATATGATAAAGCCATTCCTTACCCCACCTGCTAGGGCTGTGATTGCCCACTCCCATTTATGCTCTACCCTCTACTATGCTCCCCCTTTACTTGCCAACCTAAATAAACCTGATCTTAACAAACTCTCAAGCTGCTATAATAACATTGCTACATTTGTCACTGGTCTCCCCTATAGAATGCATCATTGTAAAAATCTAAATTATCTCAGATGGCTAGAGCTACCCAGGCAGATTCAGTATAATCAACTTATTGTGGCTCACAAAGCACTTAACCAACCAGAAAATACACCTGCACTGAAAAACATCATCTATCCCCACTCCAACCCCAGACCTCCCAGCTCATCTAATAGACTGGTAGTGCAAACCATCAAATCCAACAACTCAGCCGGAGACTCCTTGTTCGCCAGCTCTGCTGGCAAAATTTGGAACTCACTTCCTGCTAACATTACCCTAGATACTACCCTATCTCATTTCAAAAAAGCTCTCAAGGAGTATTTCAAGTCTCACTGTATATGTCCCTGCTCCAAGCCTGACTAAATCTTTATTCATGCTAGTGTACTCATACTGTGTTTGTAAATGGAACCCAAATATCTTTTTATTTGTTAAGCCAGAAGTTTGTTAGACTGCATAAATTTAACTGTGACTGTAAAGTGTGTTTTATTTGTACAATGTTATTATGACTCTTTTGTTTTATCTGTACATTGTGATGAATGCATATGTTACAACCGTTGGAGCTTTTCTCCCCGGGCCTCCGCTGAAAATGGACATATATCCAGTCAGACTATCCCGATCAACAAATGTAAAATAAATAATATTAGCAAGTGCTGTCAGGGTTAGAAAACTATTGGAAAAGTATAAGATTTGTTCTGAGAAAAAAGTTCTGTCATGGAATTCGGAACTCGTGGAATGTCATTAGCAAGCACTCAGGAGATATTAACAAAATTAATGCTGAGGTATTCATTTCTAATTGGTCAGTGGCAGTTTTATGATTGTTACAATACTGTTGCTTTTAATCAAAAAAGGTATAAAATATATTGATTTTTGTAGCTCAGAGAGACAGGATCTTGACTTCCTAGTATCCCATGTACATGTTTTTCTGTGCAGTAAAGGAGATTGTTATTCTCTGCTGAACTGTCTTGTGTGAAAGTTTTTTGGTACCTTAACACCATCTTTATGAGAATAATTTTTGTACTTGCCTTTCTTCGTTAGCAGGTTCAAATCAAAGCACTGTTAGAAACTGTGTTTAAAATTATATTGCAATTTTTTTGAAATATTCAAGTCCAGACTTCAGTGAATGCAGCTCTCTCAGTTTAAGTTTACATTTAATAAGTTTATGACATTAAGTGCTGACAAATTTCACTGTGAAATGCCTAGACCATTTATTCTGATGAAGGTAAAAATAATTGAACAGGTTTTAGCTTATTGCTGATTTTAAATCGCTTAAAATATAAACATTGATAACCTATTTAATTATTTGGTTAAATCAATCATGGAGAAACTCTAATCTTTTTGTAATTATAGCATCACAGAGCTTAATTGGTTGATGCATCAGGAGATAATTACAAGTCACAGAGCTATTTTATGAAAATGGGTTAAAGAATATCTTTCAGTGGTTTCTTTCATGTAGGCTATTCAGGATCGATCAAGTAATCCTCCTTAGAGAACTTCCATATGCTTTATTGCTTGAACCTCATGCCTAGCCTTAAGTTCTTCTCCAGGGATCATCTAAGTTTAATAGTACTTATTTGACAGTTCTATAAATGATTCATTAAAAATGGTCAGGTTTGTCACATAAAAAATGCCTGGATTATAGAATATACTTACCTTAATAGTTTGAAACAGTCACAGTATTTCCATGTTTACATACAACTTAGCATCATTTATGTGTAACATAAAGTGCATGTCTTCTATTAACTCATCTAATCTCCTTACTGATATTTTGTCATGAGCTGATTTAGCTGCACTTTCATCTATTCTTAGTCAATGTCTTCGAATTGTACAATACTTTTCATTATGTCCAATATAGCATAAACAGCATAACAACTGGCAATACCATTGGACACAAAGAAAAACTTAAAAAACATTGTTAGAAAGTAAAAAATGACTGTCTGTATGCACAAGATATCAAAATATTCCCAATATTGTACAATACTTTTATCATGAAAGGCCTACTACAAAGACAGCTCATGCATGTATAAAAGATACTGTTAAAGATCCAGCCATCTAGAAAGACATGATTCAGAGGAGTTGTGAAGATGTAGTGGGGATAAAAGGAGAGTAAGAAGCACTTTAGAGGCAGATGTCACAAATACAGAGTCCGAGTCTTGCTTGGCAAAGTAGATTTTGACAGAGAATAATTACTTAATGTCTTGATTTATTTTATTATGCAAATAATCAAATGCAGACCATTTTAAAGTTTCCGTTAACAAAGGCAGATAGCGAACACTGGATGGTGAAGGGTACTGTTTGATATCACACGACAGATGAATAAAATGTTTAAGAATCCTATTGATGTATTCTGTATGCACAGTAAATATTTCAAGAGTATTATTTTCATATATATTCCAAGTTGCTAAGAAGATAACTAGCTGCATAGGTAGGAATGCTTATCAGCAGATTCAGTGACCTCTTTTCCTGTATATAAATACATACATGCACATGTGTGTGTGTGTGTGTGTGTGTGTGTGTGTGTGTGTGTGTGTGTGTGTGTGTGTGTGTGTGTGTGTGTGTGTGTGTCTATGTGTGTGTTTGTGTCAGTAGAGACATTTCATATTTAGATAATCATGCCGCAGATAAATATTGTGTTTTAGTCTTCAGTATCAGAGCTTCTATAAGATGCAGAACTGTCATGTAAATCTCTTGCTTCAGAATTAGTGTAGCTGCCATGTCTACTATGAGTGTTGTTGCGGCCACTGCCCTAAGGCAGTGGTGGAAGGCTGCAGCTAACATGATCGTCATTTGTACTAAAATAAGCAACAGCTCTGAAAAACATTTCTATTTTGTGCCAAAAATCCTAATGCTACTTTATTTCTTTCACTTGTTGTTTCTTTTGGCTTTTCCCGGTTAGGGGTCGCCACAGCAGAACTCCGGTCCGCTAATGATTGGTAGTTGATTTTTCGTGCCGAGTTACCAGCCCTGATGCACAACCTTCAATGAAGGTACACCCATTCATGCATGTCTCCACGCAGAAGACGCTCTAGCTGAGAATCGAACCGGACAGCATCTTACTGTGAGGCGACAACGCTACAAAACTGAAAAAAAATCTCTTGGAACAATCTGGCAACCCAAGTGCAGGAGGATTTAAAAGCAAAGTTTTCAGTTGTACAAAGCTTGTTCATGATAATCCTTCCAGGGTAAAGTTTCAGGAGTATCTTTATCATTACTAGCAAAGGTCTTACCAGTTCTGCATAGTTAGAAATCCATTGTTGACAGTAATCAGCTAAACCGAGAAAAGTTTGCAGCTGTTTTAATGTAGTAGGGTGGCAATGCAGTTTGGATTGCATCAAGTTCATGAAGGCAAAATCTGCCTAGTATCCTTTAAAATAAGATGTCCCAAGAATTGAACCTGCAACTTCCATAACTGCAGTTTGTTTTTGTTAACCTTAAATCCTAATTCTGTTAAATCAGTCAAAAGAAAAATAGTGTCTCATTTACAATCGTGTACAGTTCTTGGTGTTAAAAGCAGATCATCTATGCATTGAATCAAAGTAGACCCACAAGGAAATTTAATTTCATCTAATTGTTTCTTCATTTCTCTAGAGAAGAGTGTGAGATTCTACATACTCTTGCAAATAATCTAGTCCTAGTATACTGCTGATCTTAAAATGTAAAAGCAAACAGATATTGACTATCTGGATGTGTAGGGATAGAAAAGAAAGCAGATGAAATATTTATCTCTAAGAATGTATTGGCATCTGAAGGGATAGAACTCAGTACTCTTGCACGGTTAACAATAACTGGAAATTTTGACACTACTACAGCATTCACTGCACATAAATAATTTACAAACCTATATGTAATTTTTCCTGGTTACTTAAATGGTAAAATTGTATTACTACAGAGACTACAAGTTGGACAATGATGCCTTGTAGTAATAAGGCAGATATTACAGGTTCAGTTTTTGTTCTGCTTCTACTGACAAGGTATACTGAACTACATAGACAGGTACTAACAAGGTTTTAGTGTTATATGGACAGGTTCTGTGTCTTGTATAATTCCTACCTTGTTGTCATGAGTAGTCCAGAGCTGTAGTGGGATAACATTTAATTCTTCCATACCAGAATTTTTTACTTTCTGCTCTGCTGTTATGAAAGCAAAAAGGGCATCTTTGTTTGAACAGATGGTTTGTGAATATAACCCTAAAGATTCATTAGGAACTTCTAAAAAATATATCTAAGTTTACATAGCAAATCTCTACCTAACGTATTTAAAGAGGGCAAATTTCCTACAATAAAAGCATGCTGTTGTTTTTTAGTGGAATGATTTGAATAGGAACAGGTTTAGTTTCTGGATAATCTAAAGGAATTCCGGGCACAACTACACCCCAAATTGTTTCTTTAGGAAGTGGAAGGTGTTTAGGATCATGGATCTAGAAACTCCTGTATCTACAAGAAATGGGACAGATGTATCTTGTGCTGTAACACTGACATTCTTACAGCAGGTTTCTTTCAGGTTGCTGTGTGTTTGAGTGTTTCTTTGAGAGGAGGACAAAGAAGAGACATAGTTAAGGCTGAGTCATGACAGTGACTAGAAATACAGCCAGTTGAGAAGGTTGGTAGCAAGTCAAAGACTGGCACAGCTAATGTACAATGTTATATTTCCATATATCCTTACATTTGGGAATGCTTCCTGTCCACCATATTGTCCCAGTAACCTGTTTGTCTCCTTACATTCTGTCATCACCATTACCTGTGGATGCACTAACAGCTTTCATTGAGAGCGACAAACCCAATTCATTGATAAATGCAAAAATCAGATTCAAAGAGAAAAGAATCAGGAAATGGAGTCATCATGAGGTTATCTTGGAAGTTAATCTGATATGATTAAAGCTGGTAAGTTCTGCTCAATAAAAATTATGTTATGTGCCAGAAATTTTGCAGATTCATTAATTTCAGGATTTAAAAAACTTTATTTACTTGAACTTTAACACACTTATAGAGCTTAACTGTTGGAAAATCTATGAGTCTACTGTTCAACTGTGAACATGACATTTACCTTTATATAATAAAAGACAATGATCCTAAGGTGGCCATATCTGTTCAACAACTGAAACAAAAAATAACAATAAAATAACAATAACAAAGTGGATTAAATGCATGTTTGATCTCTTCACTTGCATAAGCAATGCACTATTATCTATATTTTGTGTTATAAATGCTGGATGAAATTTTACTGTAACTAGTTTTTAGCTGACTGCTGAAAGTCAAAAAGATTCTGCACTGACAAATTTATCAGAGTACCTTCTACTGTCTGCATTAACAATTTGTTAATATTAGGCAGGATTCCAAAAACTTCACAGAATTCAGAGGATTACATCAAGTTCTACAAACATTTTGCAGCAGGTCAAGTAATACATTAATATGTCCATAAGTCAGTGCAATGCACGTGCAACAAATAACCAGTAATGTCAGAGCAACAGCTGTCAGGTATTGCAAAATTGTATTCCAAAGAAAAGTTGTCTGTGAAGTGATATATTTGCATCAGTAGTGACTTGTTTGACAGGTAGACAAGCTCAATGAAACATGTCAGTTATATATGGAAAACACTGACTGAAAACAAATGTGAATCAGCAATAGTCTGGTAAATCCACAAATATCTGCAGTATTTTGTGGATATTGTCACAGAATGCAGACCTGTGTATGTGCACACATCTGTTATCATTTGCATAATCCATCATAATCCACAACAGTTTAAATATAAAGTTAGTAATTACGACAAAATGGCATCCATAGCCCCACCACCAATGCTAACCTTAGCTAACAATGGATGCATGACATGTGTGGGTAATACTAACACATAGACACAAGGAATGAGGGAGAGAGCAAAGCAGATGTGGCGTGAGGGCGAAGATGAGGGGCACTCAAGAGGGATGATTGAATAGGAAGGTCAGAGCATGAGCAAATTTTCTGCCGGAATAGTTCCCATTTCTTTTTTTTTTTTTTTTTTTCGAGAAAAGAAGGTATGGAAAAGGCACTGAAAGAAGAGGCTGGGAAAAGTGTGGGTGCAAACATATTTCAAGCATCACAAGACATGATATACAAATTATGGTAATATGCATAAAGAAGAGATAAGAGACACAGTCAGCACACATATGGGCTGTACAACACAGCTTAAGGAAAGATGACAAACAGAGTAAGGATGTATACCAGCCATGGTGTACATCAATAATACATCATGTACCAATGTATAACATAATGCTGAGATGTTGCAAACTGTGTGACAGCCATAGCAGTAGGAGTATGACTAATGGTAGGCATGCAGCACAGAATACTAAATGGGGATTGTGTGTATAGCAGAACACAATGGGCATCAAGCATCATCATCCACTAGGCTGTTGGTAGTGCAAGTATAGGCCAAGCAACTGCAAGTCTGAGCAAATCAAGCAAAGGAAGTATAGGAGCAGAGCTCAGATTAGAACTCCCAACCTGCCATGCAATAGTCAAATCTCTAAGCACAATAACAAGTAGCAGTGCTGCAACAATAGTGCAATATGGGAAAGCAATAAACAACTAACAATACACACCGCATTGTAGGACAGGAAAAATGGGATCCTGACATTAAAAGAAGACATTCCATGCCAGAGGCAACACATATGGTGTTCAGGTATGCAAGGTAGATATGTGACATGCAAAGATATCACACAAGCCAAACATACAGAAGACCCATCACACATACTCCCACCAGTGACATACAATGTGGAATTGCCATGTAGAAACCACATGGTGATATAGAAACATTACCAAATATTATAAGATAATGCAAATTAAGGTTTGTAAGCCTGTGCATACATAGTTATACTGGACACATAGAAAGTATGTCTAGAGAATGCACAACACCCAAGTAAAACATGAACACAGATGGAAACACCACAATGATCACCACACTTTGTAATATAGGTTCATAGGTTCATACTAGGCTATCTGCCCTAGGGCATTTATAAGCCTAGCCAGAATGTGTTTGGCTTTTGCCACCCATTTTAAATTTATTTTGCTATGCCCTTTTTCGAGGTTAGTATACTGTGCCTCTGTCTAACAGTGACACAGAAGTGATACCCGGGGTAAACCTATGATCTCTCATCCACTCATCAAGATTCCTCTTGAAGAGAGTCAATGAGGGACTCTGCCTAACCTGGACTGGGATTTTATTCCAGAGTGAAGGGAGCCTCTGGGTTATGAATCTGTCCCTCCAGCATGTCCTATTTATTTCAGTGCTGAGGTTCAAGTCTCTCGAGTGCGTAGCTCGATGGGAATTGGATTTTCTGAGGTGCAGCATGTCCATTAATTCCGGGTTGGACATGGCTTTATACGTCAGGCACAGATCGCCTCTGAACAGGCGGTATGCCACTGAGTAGAGCTGGAGTTTCTTTAACCGGGCAGCATATGGCATCTGTTTGAGCCCTTTGATCCTCTTGGTGAGGTACTTTTGGGGTCTTTCCAGTTGCTGCAGGTGTCTGGTAAGGTACATCCCAAAAGGGGCATTGTACTCAATTATGGGCCTGATGAGGGATGAGTAAAGAGGCACGATGACCTCCCCTGATCTAGATGTAAATCCCTTCATGATTAGGTGGGCTATATAAAATGTTTTTCTAACCACTTTGGCCACATGGTTGTCAAATGAGAGATTGCTATCAACTTGGGTCCCCAGGTCCCTAATTACTTCTTCTGTACTTAATGGATTACCACCTATGTGGTAATTTGTGGGCACTTTGTTTTTGCCAAAGGGGATGACTACACACTTTTTGGCATTTAGCTTGAGGCCATGGCTCTGGCACCAGTTGTCTGTTTCTATGAGGTCCTTTTGGAGGATGCTTGTGTCGGCTGTAGAGTCGATTATGGCGCCCAGTTTGCAGTCATCTGCGAACTTGGTCAGCCACAGTCCTTCCGTGTTGGCCTGTACCTCTGAAAAATATATACCGAACAAGAGAGGTCCCAGGACTGAGCCTTGTGGGACACCACTTGTAACTGGTTTGGAGTCTGACATGGCTCCAGCAATTCTAACCATGTGGGTTCTGTCCTTGAGCCAGTTTGCAATCCATCTAGTGACATAGGGGTTTATATTTAAGCTGGTGAGCTTATCTATAATGCCCGAGTGGGGTATTGTATCGAAGGCTTTTGTGAGGTCCAGGTAGGCTGTGTGGACCACCTTTCCCTCGTCAATGGCCTTGGTGACTGTTTCAAAGAAATCAACCAGGTTTAAGAGGCAGGATCTGCCCTTAACAAAGCCGAACTGGGTAGAATCCAGTGTCTGTAGGTCCCCAATATCTTTATTTATGAGGTCCATGATGATCCTTTCCATAGCTTTGCAGACCAAGCTAGTCAGGCTTATGGGGCGATAGTTTCCAGGATCCATTGAGGCACCACCTTTATGGAGAGGGACCACTGTTGCTGTATGCCACTCTTTGGGCACATATCCTGTAGTAAGGCTGAGATTGAACAGTAGTTTTATGTTTGGGTTTAGCTCTTCTTGGAGTTCATGTAGAACGCAGCTCGGGACACCGTCTGGTCCCATTGATGCTGTGTTTTTTGCTTTGGAGAGGGTGGCTCTTACTTGAGCATCTGAGATGTCAGGGGGGCAGCACTCTGCTGGGATAGATATTTGCCCTTTTGGTGGGGGGGGTAGTTTGCGCTGAACCTGACAGCTAGGATGTTGGCAATGTCTGTGGGTTCGGTGTATTTTTTGTCATTTTGGACTAATTCTGAGCATATCTGGGAATTACCACCCAGGTTCCTAACATAACTAAAGAAAGCCTTGTGATTATCCTTAGTGTCCTGTGCAATTTTTCTCTCAAAGCTGGCCTTAGACAATTTTATGAGTGCCCGTAGTTTTTTGCTAATACTGATCAGTGATGCCTTCCCTTTTTGGGATTTTGCTCTATCATTTAGTAGCTTCCTCCTTCTATTGTATAGTTTGTTTATGGCTGGGGTCCACCAGACAGGACGTCTGCCTTTGGAGGACTGGGTCTTGGTTTTATTAGGGATCGCATGATCCATGCATTCCTGAAGGTGTTCATAGAATGCGTTTATAAAGGATTCTGTGGTCTGGGCCGTATTTTCCACAGGCCCGGGGGCTTTGAAGGATTCCACCTTGGTTTTGAGGAGTGTGAAATTTGCTTTAGATAAGTTTTTCACTGTGGTTTTCTGGGCAGGGGGTGGGGTCGGGATGTGAATATCCAGTGAGATTAGTTTATGGTCTGATCTTACCAGTGAGGTATACACTTCTGGTCTGGAGCATAGAGTCCCCATGTTGATGATGATCAGGTCCAGTATGTTTTCCCCTCTTGTGGGAGTGGTAACAAGTTGTTCCATAGCATATGAGTTTATAAATTCTAGGAACCTTTGGGCTAGGGTGTTGGAGCTAGAGTAATGCTCCCAGTCTATGTTTGGGTAGTTGAAGTCTCCCAATATAATGGTGTTTGGAGAGACCTTCATATTTTCCAGTGTTCTCAGGAAGGCCGAGTGGGGTTCCTGGGTTTGGGAGGGTGGTCTGTAGCAGGCTATAAACTGGAAGGCAGTTTTACCCACTGTTAGTTGCACATGGATAGTCTCTAATGCTTCATGCTTTGCCACCAACCTG
Organism: Protopterus annectens; assembly: GCF_019279795.1. NCBI lineage: Eukaryota > Metazoa > Chordata > Ceratodontiformes > Protopteridae > Protopterus > Protopterus annectens. The sequence goes on from NC_056732.1 coordinate 590,672,878, forward strand.
GAGGTGTGGGTATCTTTGATGAATATCGATACTCCCCCTCCTTTTGTGGTTCGGTCCAAGTTTTGGGGCTGAAAAGCATGGTATGAGGTATAACCTGGTAGTGCTGGGGTGCTCTCGGGAACCCTGAACCAGGTTTCTGTTACTGCACAGATATCAATGTTCTCCATGCTAAGGAGAGTATTGAGTGCGTGCATCTTGAGGTTTAGACTTCTGGCGTTGAGTAGCATTACTCTTAGTTTCTTATCCCTTGTGATACCTATGGAGGTGGATTTGTCTTTTGAGCCTTGCCTAAAAAAGGCACTATGGAGGTAGCAAGAGCCTTTGCCAATATCCGAAAGCCCAGGGGTGACAGGTGCAAGCCGTCCCTAGCGAAGCATCGTGGCTTGTCGAGCATATCATCCCAAGCTGACAGGCATTGGATCCCCTTTGAATGACACCAGTACTTAAGCCAATTGTTGAAATTGATCATCTTGTCTTCATATTGTAGCATCATTCTTGGTGAGGGTAAGATGCTACTCAAGGTCAGGGTCATACCGGCCTGGGCTACATGCTCAGAGAGCTCCTCTATGTCTCTTTTCATGTAGTCCAGGGAGGTACGTCTCAGGTCATTCCCACCAGCATGGACAATGACTGAGTCATATTTGTACTTGCCTTGGAGTGACCTGAGTGCTTGTGTTATGTGGCGGATCCTAGCACCCGACAGGCTGCTCACCATGACCCTCTCCTTGTTCAGCCTGGTGAGCGGGACGTCAGTGTGCCTGACGATAGAGTCACCTATTACAAGTGTATCAGGTGTGTTGTTTAGTCTTAAGGGCTGTGACTGTTCGGCACTCTGGCTTTGTGAGATATGTGTTGCACATGTTTTGTTTTGGGGTAGCAGTTGCTTGGGTGTCTGCTTTGGAGGTCTCTGCTGCTTAGGCAGATCTTTATTTAGAGCCTCCGAGTATGTTTTTGTGTGATTATGTGTTTGGTTTGCTGTCGTGGTAGGTCTATGTGAGACTGGAATTGTAGTGAGTGTGGTTTCCTTCTCCTCCTGACTGGTTATGCCAGTACTGAGTTGAGAGAGCTTAGCCTCCAGTTTGGCTATATGGTTGCATCTCTCACATGTGTTGGAATTTGTTGGGAGGAGGAGAGGGTTGTCTGTGTACATGAGGCAGTTGTAACATTGCCTCAAGATTCCCAGATTCACCAGCTGGACCGGAGAGGAGATTGACAACTGACCTTTGGACATGCTAGAATAATATTGGGAATTCCTTTATAATTGAAAACAAGGGCCAGTGGGGAATGAGGGTGTAGTGCTTTTAATTTTTAGTGCTGACTTATATAATTGCTTTAGTGAGCAAGTGACAGGGAACTTAAGTGCAATGTGTTATAGGTAACTTAAATACAAAAACGACAAACAGTAACTTTCTTTCAATATGCATTGCTTGCAAATGACAGCAAATCATGGTGACAGAATGTCATATAAGCCCAGAACACCTACATTCCAATGATGATACAGTACACAAAGGCACATGCATACATGCACATATGCTATGTATATGTGAAATATATAACCCAAATCTAAAAAGGGGAAGGGAAATAGACAGCATATGATATTAAACAAGAATAGTACATATGCAAGTAGTAAGGAAATGCATGCATGAAAAAGCAGGTGCAGAAAAGCACAGGACAAGCATATCCAAATAAGAATATTGCACATGTTTGTGTCCCCAGCACAAGATGGACTGCAAGTCTCCTGCATGGTACATGCAGCAAAGGACCAACATCAGACATGTGTGTAGTGTGCATTGGTGATGGCTATTAACATGTCTATCTACAAATGTTACAAAACAACATAGAAATGTGCAACAGGTAAACAGCAATTAGCCAAGGTACATAATGAAAGTAGGGTTGAATATCACATACCCATATATACTGCCTTGCAAACATAAAACTGAAAGAATATAACATGGAAATGCATGTGACTGATCAAAGGACATTCATGTATACACAGCTATGGCACACCACCTGTGGGACAATTAGTCATTCATACTTTTGTATTACAATGGGTGATCTTTGTGTTGTTTATATTAGTGGCATACAAAATACAGCCATACAAAGTAATGGAGTGGTGGTATACATAATGAAAATTGCACATGCAAGTTAATATGTGTAATACACAGCAAAGGTGTACACATTTCAGAAGAGAAGCTATAGGCCCAGTGCAATAGTGTTTGCCATAATAACAAGGCTGCACAATGCAGGTACTCATTACTTGAGCCATTCATATGATAATATCATGAATTTCTAAAAAAACATTGTGGAATACCAATCCTTTTTATTAATACCTCATAGTAAGGCAATAGATTATGCAGATGTTAACTCCAGAGACCTAAATTATATTAGTAGAAAACTGTGTGCTACATGACACATAAATTACACATAAAGGCTGATTGTCAATGGGATGTCCTAATACACCAGTGTCACTAACAGTGCAAATACCTTGGTATGTCATATATGTAAATAGGCATAGCAAACACAAAATTTGACACACCTGTATGTATACACTACATGCATATAGGTTCATAGGTTCATAGGTAGGTACTAGGCATTCGGCCCAAGGGCCTAAGTAAGCCTAACCAACAAGGATCCCTGGCTAATGCCACCCAAGAAAGTTATTTTCCTGTGCCCCTGTCGAGCAGTGCCACTGAAGTGATCCCTGGGGTGTATTTCCTATTTCCCATCCACTTATCAAGATTTTTCTTTAAGAGTGCTAATGAGGAACTTTGCTTGACATAGATGGGTAGCTTGTTCCAGAGTATAGAAAGTCTCTGGGACAGGAATCTATCCCTCTAGCATGTCCTGTTTATTGTGGTGACAAGTTTTATGTCCATGGAGCATGTAGTTAGGAGAGATTGGGATTTCTTTAGGTGTCCAACAACTCTGGGTTTGACATAGCTTTATATGTTAGGCAGAGATCACCTTGGAGAAGGCATATGCTATGGAGTAAAGCTGGAGTTTTTTTGAGATGATCAGTGCAGGGCATCTGTTTGAGACCAGCAACCCTCTTTGTGAGGTACTTCTGTGGCCTTTCCAGCTGCTGCAGTTGTCTTGTGAGTAACATGCCAAAAGGGGCATTGTACTCTATAATGGGTCTAATGAGTGTCAAGTAGAGAGGAACAATGACCTCTTGTTTCCCTAGATGAGAACCCTTTTGTGATGAGGTGTGCCATGTAGAAGGATTTCCTGACTACTATGGTGATGTGATTATCAAAGGAGAGACAACTGTCAACCTGGGTCCCCAGGTCACTTATCACACATTTGGCGTTAAGTAGACTACCGCCTATGTGGTAGTTCATAGGTACAAAATTTTGAAAAGGGGATGACAATCCACTTTTTGGCATTGAGCTTGAGGCCATGGCTCTGATACCAGGCATCTGTCTCAGTGAGGCACTTCTGTAGGATGCCCACATCATTTGGGGACTCAACTATGGCTCCTAGTTTGCAGTCATCTGCAAACTTCATTAGCCAAAGACCTTCTCTGTTAGCCTGTACTTCAGAGAAGTAGATACCAAACAGGAGAGGTCTCAGGACTGAACCCTGTGGTACTCCACTTGTCACTGGTTTGAAGTCAGATTTGGAGTCTGCAACTTTTACAGTGTGGGTTCTGTCAGTGATGAATTGGCAACCCATCTTGTGACATAGGGATGTATACCTAGTTTAGTGAGTTTAGCTATAATTCCAGAATGGGGGATGGTGTTGAAAGCCTTGGTGAGGTCAAGATAGGCTGTGTGAACCACCTTACCCTCATCTACAGCTTTGGTGACTGCCTCAAAGAAGTTGATCAGGTTCAGGAGGCATGATCTGCCTTTCATAAACCCGAACTGGGTGGGGTCCAGGGTTTGGAGGTTACCAATGTCTTTGTTTATGAGTTCCATGATGATACGTTCCATGGCCTTACAGACCAGGCTCGTCAGGCTAATAGGGCGATAGTTCCCAGGATCAGTGGTGGCTCCCCCCTTTGTGGAGTGGGATAACTGTTACTGTGCACAATTCAGTGGGCACAAAGCCTGATGTGAGACTATGATTGAACATGGTGCTTAGGTGGGGAGCCAGTTTGTTCTGAAGTTCATGTAAAATGCAGCCTGGGATGTTTTCTAGTCCCATGGATGTTGTGTTTTTGGCTTTAGAGAGTGCAGCTTTTACCTGCATAGTTGTGATTACAGGGACTCTGCATTCTTCCTGTATAGATATGGGCCCTTTAGGGGGTGAGAGGGGGGTAACGTTAGCACTGAACCTATTTGCCAGGATGTTGGCAATGTCAGTTGGTTCTGTAATTTTTATGCCATTGTGCTGTAACTCAGAGCAAATATGGGTGTTGCCATTGAGATTCTTGGCATAGCTATAGAATGCATTGTGGTTGTCCGTATCACCCATATGCCTTTAGTCACAGAAGAATGGCATCTTAGTGGTATGTATGTGGAATGTAGTTAAAATTAGTATGTGTAATGTAAAACATTTGCTTATGTCATCACCTTTCCATGTATTCACCTGATCACTGCAAGCGAGACAAGGGTGTCACAGTGGCAGAATGCTAACTGTGTCATACAGTACATATTTGCCACATACAGGGGCAGACTGGATCAGAAATAAGAATGTTATGTTCCACTATATGCAGATGAGGCAAGCCACATACAGATTGCAGGAATACTTTTCATGGTTGTCTATAACACCGTCTGCAGGAATGACAGCATCTGATGATGATAATGTCCATGACTTATTTTAACATGTGTCATAATGCATGGATAATATACAGCCCCATATGACCTGACTTGTAAACTGTGCATCATGAGGTACATGTTAAAAGCATAACTGCAGTATAGAATGTGTGCACAGATGTGTGCTTAATAATGAAAAACAGACTAGGAACACACTATGTTGGCAGCATTACATGACTAGATCACATAGACAATACCTTTGTTCCAGAGGGCCTCTCTGATGGGATCAAATGCTCCAAATCAGCTCCCATGCAATCTCCTGGAAGAAGTCATGCATGACTCATGCCATGTCCTCGAAGAATTTGCCTATCATGTCCTTCATCTTAATCTGGAAGACATTGGTCACAACATCATGAATCTGGTTCCCTGGGTCTTCTGGCTGGTGTAGTAGAGGACATCATCACTGCTGGTTCACAGAAATGATGGCACATGCTGGTCCCAGTCCCTTGTCATCATTGTCATCATCTTGGTGTCTGCCCTGGTTGTCAGACTCTGCCAGAATTGGTCAAGTGCATCGTCATCTTTTTCAGTGGATGCGTGGACTGGTAAAGGTCCCACACTCTGCAACATGACAACTGTGCATCCTTATATATCCTAAGAAAGCATTAACAGTAAAAAGAAAAAGCAATACACATAAAAATATAGACAATTCATAAACCATGTACAGTATCTAAGTCTTTTGTATGTGATGTGTTACTAAGGTGAGAATTAATCCATCTGTACTGCTTTTACAAAAATGTGCAATACATCTAGCCCTAACATATTACAAACTTGTCTGTTATATAAATCAGATCGTTATGCAAAACACATTTGCAAAACATCCATGTCGTATGTAATGCATTCAGATAATTGAATCAATATTTCAAACAATATCACCATAACTTTATGTAGAAACACACATAATGTACGTTATGTGACGGTGTAGTGTCTGCCACTATCAAAGTTGCTTAAGAAAGTTTTCCAGTAATAATATGTGTATTGGAAGTGTAACAGAACAGAGCTATGACACATCAGAGTACTTGTCAGATCAGCATTTAAAATGACTTGTAAAGAGGCACACAGATACAGATCAATATCGTATTCTATCAGTATGTAATTCACATGGCAAGGATTACTATAGTCCAAGATATAACTACTGCATTACAATATGTAGTTATACGTAGGAAGGTAGGCAAACATCACTGAACAATAACAAGTGCACCATGTAATGAATATAATTACTTGATGTGTACACAAACAGAAAAAAAATATATGATGTGCAATTAACAACATCAATATGTTCTATACAGGATGTGTGTAATGAATTTCTCCCTAACATTATTATCCTGTAAGGATGTAGTGTAAGTGTAAAGATCACATTACTAGCTCATAAGGATGATTAAAAAATGCAAACCATATTATGCAGTGACATCAATTGTAATAAAGTATATGGGAGATCTGAATGACATCTGCTGTTACATATGCATGCTTATCAGTCTTAGTATCCCATATGTCTGCGCAACACACATAAACAGGAGCATTTCTCATCTACAGCACTAAATACCATCCCAAATATGACATGGCACTATAAGCAGGAAACAAACAGCATTGCAGAAAATCAATAACTACCATATGCAGAGAGTCTGTCTGCAATGATTAACACACATACATACACATATATATATATATATATATATATATATATATATATATATATTGAGGTGTAACTAAAATAATAACACAAAATGATAAAACAGTAATGTGTGTGAATTCTAATACATGTGGAGATAATCTTCAGATTTGTGATCCTAAGAAAATCACTATATATACACAAGCAAAAACATTGTTGAAATATTTATGCAAATAAGTTTAACAGTGCTTCATGGGTAACAAATGTCATCTATACATAACTCGCATCAAATAGGAATTGAATGTAGAGGTCACATTTTTACAGATTGCCATCATGTCCTTGTCTGTGCTGTATGTCCATAATGGATGTGTATAAATGTTATTGTCAAATCATATGTGTCACTGAGCCACATGTAGATGCAATATTGAAAAAGGAAATGCTCATAGCAGACATAAATTATACAGCCTCACCATAACACAGTGAAGATTGGTATGTGAGACAGTGAGGTACAAATATTCATGTAAGGTAATGTTCTAACAGCCACACTTGTACACCTAAATGTCAACTTAGAAAGACTGGATCTTGCACAATACCCAGCATTACAACTCACCCAACATTACTAACACTGTGAATTAGGGTGAGAACCACCACTACCCATACAAATTGCTCACTGCATGTAGGTAAAGATTTGCTATATACTGACAGCAGCAAATGCTGAAACAGGAAACAAACATAAATTAAACGCAATACATTCATGTGGCAAACACTGTGCAAGTAAAACTCAGAGACTATTGTTTTGGTTGTGGCACTAAACATTATCTAACTTCAGAATAAAAAATTACATTTTGAATGACATGTACAAGTGTAGTTTACACAAAATCGTTTGCACAACAAAAGCTATACACATTAAAATAGCACTTAGATGATATACCTTGTACATGCATTATGGGAAGCTTGCCATCAAATTTGCATGCATACATGGATACCATCTGAATAAAAAATTTCATACTGGAGATAGAGACAAGTTAATGGATTACAGACGAAAAATAAGGTTGAAGGTAATAACATATACCTCTCTCCCTTCATTGCTCCTCAAGTCAGTGCATTCTCTCTCTATACACAGGGCACACTTTTGGAATCAGTCTTCAGCATCTGCATGAATAAAATGATAAAGACATATAACTTGACAACAATGATTCTGTGTTAGATGGCAGTTAGTGTTACATTAACCTTGTTCAGTCTACAGTCAGAGTAAATAAATCATGTGATCAAGCAGTGTCATAAAAGCCTAGGTATTAGTTTGCATAGGCAAGTCTTGATTTGAGAGGGCAACAGTAGTATACATACTAGGATAACTGACTGCAAACCATCAGAAGGTGGATTCAAACCTAAAGCATTCACCTATGTTCTCACCTAAGTACAAAACTCTACCTACTTGTTACTTGCTCTCTGCAATAAGAGTGCAAGTTAACTGAATTCAAACATTTTTGATCTGTGACTGCACAGTTAAAGCATGACATATCATGTGTCCCTTTCTACCCATGCGTAATGATATACAAGTTGATATTTGAATAAGATATAGGACAGGTCTAATGTAACATGCTAAGAATAATGTGGTCAGCATTATGCACATTTTACAATGATATTAAACAAGGTTAGTGCCATATGCAAATTAAGTATTGGAAAATGAGCCTTACAAGGTTATCATATCCCCAGTAAAGTATGAAAATTTAAGTGCTCTGACATAGCATATAGCACATAAAGGACAAATTCTGCTTAAGTAGACACTTTTAGACAACACTATCCCCTGGATTCATTATGCCCTGCACAGCGTGCATGATTAGTGCAGGAGCTCATGCAGGCAATATGTCTGCCGTGTGATCCAGGAACAGCCTGCAGGGATGTGCATGAGAGCTCCTGCACTAATCATGCACGGACTAAGCCCTGGTATGCAAATCACCTCATTTGCAGGAGGAATTCATGCAAATGAGGTGATTTTGCAATCCAGGAAGCTTCCAATAGTCCGTGCAAGATTAGTGCTATATGCAGAAATGTACTCGGTTAGTAACCGAGTACATTTCTGCAAAATCCAAAACGGAGCTATGACAGCTCCAAATAAAGGTTGCATATCATTGAGGAAACATGCCAATGACCAAGTATAAGGCCATAGGCATTGCAAACAATAAAAAATGAAAAAAATAACTTTTAATTTTTTTTTTTGCCGCTCTTGGCTGTTTAAGCATAGGGCAGCGGCGCGCAAATGGGATCAGGGGGAAAATAAGAAAATAAACCTAAAATAAGCATTCTAACTAAAACCAGACAACCTAGCCAGTGAGTCATGGTTGCTAAGAGGGGAGGCTCAGTGTGAGACATGTAATTATGCATTAGCAGGCAATCCAATGCAAATAAGGGGAAGGATAGTGAATCCCAGTTTTCCCCAGCATGTGAGGCAGGTCCAAACAGTGTAAGAGTATGAGTAGCTGGGTGCAAGACTAGGAGGTAGGTGACATCATGGGGGGGGTGTCAGGCATACTGTAAGTGGATTGGAGCCCTGTGGCTCAGGTCTGCTCCTAGCTAAGCAAAGCTAAGCTAGGGGGTGTGTCTAAACCTGCCTAGCACTCTTTATAAAGCCTAAGTGGGTGTGCGTGCCATGCACCGGGTTTTAAAGAAAAAAAAATAAAAAAGTAAACCAGGAAATAGCAATTTTGTGCACATTTGAGCACTGTATTTGTGCAGCGAGTCCCTGGCCTTAAACAGGAAGGCAATGGGAAGGGAAAACAGCAGTAGGAAGGTAATCAAGGAGAACTAGCTTAGCTGGCAGGTGAAATGTATCAGAATCAGCCAATTACACAGGCAGCAGATCAGCCCAGCACACCACTATAAACTATGCAAACACCTTCCCCCTTTGTTTTTTCCCAAAAACTCGGCACCACCAGTGTATACAAACAGGGAAATTTTACAAAACGAAAGCAAGACAAAAAATGTTAAGGGCTGCTTTTGCTATCATAAACCAGCATGTGCAAGAGGCTGAGGGTGGTGAGGATGTGAATGCTGCTGAGCAACCCACAGTGAGAAGACAGAGAAGAGTGTACGGACCCAGTGTAACCTACCAATAATAGCCTCGCATCAGGCTTTGTGCCCACTGAATGGTGCACAGCAACAGTTATCCTACTCCACAAAGGGGGAGCCACCACTGATCCCGGGAACTATAGACCTATTAGCCTGATGAGCTTGGTCTGTAAAGCCATGGAACGTATCATCATGGAGCTCATAAACAAAGACATTGGTAACCTCCAAACTCTGGATCCCACCCAGTTCGGGTTTGTGAAAGGCAGATCATGCCTCCTGAACCTGATCGACTTCTTTGAGGCAGTCACCAAAGCTGTAGATGAGGGTAAAGTGGTTCACACAGCCTATCTTGACCTCACCAAGGCTTTTGACACCATCCCCCATTCTGGAATTATAGCTAAACTCAATAAACTAGGCATAAATCCCTACGTCACAAGATGGGTTGCCAACTGGCTCACTGACAGAACCCACACTGTAAAAGTTGCAGACTCCAAATCTGACCTCAAACCAGTGACAAGTGGAGTACCACAGGGTTCTGTCCTGGGACCGCTCCTGTTTGGTATCTACTTCTCTGAAGTACAGGATAACACAGAAGGCCTCTGGCTAACGAAGTTCCCAGATGACTGCAAACTAGGGGCCATAGTCTAGTCCCCAAATGATGTGAACATCCTACAGAAGGGCCTCTCTGAGACAGATGCCTGGTGTCAGAGCCATGGCCTCAAGCTCAATGCCAAAAAGTGCAGTGTCATCCCCTTTGGTAAAAACTCTGTACCCATAAACTACCACATAAGCAGCAATCTACTTAACACCAAATGCGTGATAAGAGACCTTGGGCCCAGGTGGACAGTAGTCTCTCCTTTGATAGTCACATCGCCACAGTAGTCAGGAAGTCCTTCTACGTGGCACACCTCATCATAAAAGGGTTCTAGTCCAGGAAAAAAGAGGTCATCGTTACCCTCTACTCATCACTCATTAGACCCATTATAGAGTACAATGCCCCTTTTGGAATGTACCTCACAAGACATCTGCAGCAGCTGGAAAGGCCACAGAAGTACCTCACAAAGAGGATTACTGGACTCAAACAAATGCCCTACACTGACCGCCTCAAAAAACTCCAGCTTTACTCTGCAGCATATCGCCTACTCGGAGGTGATCTCTGCCTAACATATAAAGCTATGTCAAAACCAGAGCTGTTGGACATGCTACATCTAAAGAAATCCCAATCCCTTCGAGCTACACACTCTAGGGACCTAAACCTTGTCACCACAATAAACAGGACATGCTGGAGGGATAGATTCCTATCCCAGAGACTTCCCATACTCTGGAACAGGCTACCCATCTATGTCAAGTAAATTTCTTCATTAGCACTTTTCAAGAAAAATCTTGATGAGTGGATGGTAAATAGGAAATACACCCCAGGGATTACTTCTGTGTCTCTGCTCATCAGTGGCATGGGAAAATAACTTTCTTGGGTGGCGTAAGCCAGGGAACCTTGTTGGCTAGGCTTGCATAGGCCCTTGGGCCAATAGCCTAGTACCTACCTATGAACCTATGAACCAAGGGCTACATGAGCTGGAGATAGTGGTGTGCTATATGATGGACAGGAACCTCCTACAGCAAATTGTTGAGCTGTGCCGGCCACGCCTCACACACAGAACTAACAGAGGTGAACCCATCCCAGTGGATACCAAGGTATGTGTAGGCCTAAGAATGCTAGCTACTGGTACCTTCCAAAGGCCAACTGGGGATATGATGGGGATTTCACAGGCATCAGCATCCACGGTACTCCACCAGTTCCTGGATGCCATGTCAGCATATGTCGGTGAGCACGTATATATCCCCAACACCCATGAGGCGTTGGCCAGCGATATGCGTCTCTTCCACCAAATAGCAGACTACCTTCAGGTAGTGGGTGCAATAGACTGCACGCATATATGCATCAAAGCACCACCCGTGAGCGGGGTAGGGTCTACATCAACTGCAAGGGCTTCCCCTCCATCAACTGCCAGGTTGTGTGCAATGCCCAGGGCATAATAACGAATGTGTGTGCTGGCTGCCCTGGAAGCTATCACGATTCCCACATCTGGCATCGTACCAGAGATTTACCAATGGGGACATCCCACATGGTCACCTAGTGGGGGATGCTGGATATGCACTGGAGCCATGGATGATGACACCCATCAGAAATGCACACACACCCAAACAAGAACTCCATAATGAGGCACATGCACAAACAAGAATCATGATAGAGCATGTGTTTGGGATGCTCAAGTCACGGTTCCGGTGCCTGGACACATCTGGTGGAGCCTTGTAGTACTCACCAACTACATGTACCCAAATTGTCCTTATATGTGCCATGCTACACAATATGATCCTGCGGAAATAGCTGCAGCAGGAACAGCATGGGGCAGGGCCACACAGCCCCCCACCATTGCCAAGGCCTGCACAGGCACAGAGTGACTCGGAGGAGGAACAACCTGAGCCTGCCCCAGTAGGCAGAAGGAGGCATGCCCAGTATGCCCTGGCCTTGGCAAAGAGGCAACGTATAGCATCTGCACTGACACAGTAGGGACCCAGGGAATGACACCTCTCTGTGACTCGCACATACAGTAAAAGGGATGTCAAACATTACATTACCTGTGCCTAAACATGTGTAGGGAATGTACTATGTGCATCCGACATAGGCAGCCCTGTAGCGCCACCCTCAATACTGGGACACCCACAAGGTAAGTGACTCACACATGCCAGTCTGAGGGGGGGTCGCATATCCAACAACAGTCACAGCCAGCAGGACAGGTGTAGACAAGCACAAACAAATGCTGTATTATGGCTTCTGAATGAGGGCTATGGGTAACCTCCCCCCCAAACCTACACAGACAGATTACAGCAGGCCAGGCAGTTGGATGTCAGTTGTGAAGGCTAGGAAGTCAGAAACTAATATGTAGGTAATTAAAAGCTAAGATCTGTAGTACACTGGTATGCTTCAAGACAGCACAATAGGTAAGACTACAGACTGAAATGGAGTACCTGACATACCAGTACAGTCCTAGAAAATGTGTACAAGTGTCAGGTGTGCCCCCCATCCTACGTAGACTTATAGTAACAGTCAGGTGTGCCCCCCCCCACTCCTGTGTAGAAATGTAGAAATAGTCAGGTGTGCCCTCCCCCCATCAGACATAGAAATAGAGTAACAGTCAGGTGTGACCCCCCAAACCTGTGTAGAAATGTCGAAATAGTCAGGTGTGCCCCCCCATCCTCCATACAAATATTGCAACAGTCAGGTGTGGCCCCCCCAAGCCTGTGTAGAAATGTAGAAACAGTCAGGTGTCCCACCCCACTATGCAGAAATGTAGCAACAGTCAATGCCAACTGACCACTGGATACCCTGCAGACACATCATGCTACCTGTCAGTGTCCAACACAAAGGTCAGCACTGCAGTACAAACTACCTAGACTTGAACCACACATGCAATACAGACGGCCATACTGGGCATGCTCACACACTTAGAAAAATGAAGGTAATGTCAGTCAACTACATACTGAAAGGTCATACTGGGCATGCTCACACACTTTAACACATGAAGGCCATGTCTGCAAATACCAGTGGACCAGACAAATCTGGCAGTCGCAGTTCTTAGTGCAGACACGTCAGTATGCACCAAATCCTGCCTTGCACACACAGTGGATAGGAATACAGACATATATGTAAGGACAACACACTATAATAAGCCAAAGGCAGATGGACATAGATGTGTGGAAGAGGGAGACCATGATAAAGAGCCATCCAGCCCTGTCCCACCCAGCACACAGCCAAAGGGCCCCAAACACATGAGCTGCAGATGTCACCCGCTGCAGATAATAGTCACCAGTATCTGTCAGCATTACAAACTATGTGGTGCACGTGCCAGGTGTGCAACATGACTGTACAAGGAAGCAGTCATCTAGCAGCTGTATACACGTACCTGTGACATATGACCCTGTGTGTGCCTGTATGTGGCGTGTCAACCCCTAGATGAATGGGTTCTGGCCCATGCACACACAGCCCTCCCCATAGCCCTACTATGACAAGCCTGCTAAGGTTATCCAATGTGAAATACACCTTTGGGAGAGCCGTAGCCCAGTAATCTCCATGGTGCGTCCCATAACTGTGCACTGCTGTAGTGTGATAAACTAGTTAGGCCGGAATTCTAACCCCAGACTTGGCAACTGTGTGTGCATGTCTGACTGTGTCTGACTGAGTAGAGAACAATTTTTTTAGGGTACTCACACTCCTTACAATTCATATACTCAACTTTGGCAAGGCTGCTGATGCCACCCACCTAGAAATACACCTCTGGGAAAGTTATAGCCCGGTAATATCTGTAGTGTATCCTGTAACGGCATACTACTATTGTATGATAAAGTAGTTAGTTAGGTGTTCTAACCCCTGACTTGGCAATTGCGTGTGTCTGCATGTCTGATTGTGTAGAGAACAATGCTTTTTAGGGTACTCGCACTCCTTACAATTCATATACTCAACTTTGGCAAAGCTACCCGTGTCACCCACGTGGAAATGCACCTCTGGGAAGGTTGTAGTCCAGTAATCTCTGTAGTGTATCTTGTAACTGGATACTGCTGTAGTATAATAAAGTAGTTAAGTAGGTGTTCTAACCCCAGACTTGGCAATTGTGTGCGCGTGTCTAACTGTGTAGAGAACAATGCTTTTTAGGGTACTCTCACTCTTTACAATTTATGTGCTCAACTTTGGCAAGGCTGCTGATGTCACCAACCTAGAAATACATCTCTGGGAAGGCTGTAAACCAGCAATCTCTGCAGTGCGTCCTGTAACTGTGTACTGCTGTAGTGTGATAAAGTAGTTAGGTAGGTGTTCTTACCCCAGACTTGGCAATTGTGTGTGTGTGTCTAACTGTGTAGAGAATAATGCTTTTTAGGGTATTCCCACACCTTACAATTCATATACTCAACTTTGGCAAGGCTGCTGATGTCACCAACCTAGAAATACACCTCTAGGAAGAGTGTAGCCCAGTAAACTCTGTAACATGGCCCATAACTGTGTATTGCTAGAGTGTGATTTAGAAATGTGATAGGGTTCCATCCCCACCCATGGTAGTTCTGGATGTTTTGTGTGTGTCTCACTGTATGTGTAGGGAGCAATGCATTTTAGGCTACTCACTCACAGAACATTTGAAATGCCCTACTTTGGTAATTCTGCTGATGTCATCCATTGTGAAATACACCTTTGGGGAAGAAGTTCTCTAGTAATCCTAGTGGTGCATCCTATAACAGCTCCATGCTGTAATGTAATATAGACTTTGGTCAGGGGTTCTATACCCACTCATGCTGGTTGTGGATGTTTTGTGTGTGTCTCACTGTCTGTGTAGGGAGTAATGCATTTTAGGCTACTCACTCACAGTACATTTGAAATGCCCTACTTTGGTAATCCTGTTGATGTCATCCATTGTGAAATACACCTTTGGGGAACAAGTACTCCAGTAATGTCCGTGGTGTGTACAATAACTGCGTAGTGCTATAATATAATAAACTAGTTAAATAGGGGCTCTACTCCCAGACATGACAGGTGTGTGCATGTGGTTGTAACTTGTATCCTGTAGAGAGGTGATTGTGAGTGTGTGACACCTGTGGCCAATGTGGGGTGGGTTTTGCATATTTCTTATATGGTGGCCCTACTATATATCACAATGTCAACCATATTGGGATAACAGATGTAAAATAGCTGAGAGGCTGGGGTGCAAAGCCATACCCATACATGTGACATCAAGGCCAAGCAATCACAGTTAGCAACCCCAGTATTACCCAGAGCACACTCTCAACCCATGTCTCATACACACACATGCCTAGGCAACAGCCAATATGTGGGTAGTACACTGCATATTGGCCACTGATAGTGACTATGGAGTGATAGCAGTGGGCTACAGAGGACATGTCACCCTGCCCATCTGTCCAATATGCACGTATATGCAGACAGTGCACCTCCCCCATGTTCCCCAATGGACACCTGCACCACCTGTGGTGCCTTCACATGTGACCCACAATGGGCATACCATGCCTGACAACATGCCCTATATGGACATATGCCACTGACACCAGGGAATGCTGTTAGCATGCTATCAATGTAGGTGCAGGGTAAACCTGCTGCCCATCACCAGTTCCTGCCACAGGTGGGCAAGGCTGGTGCATCTGATGATAATCCGTGTTCACAACATGGGCCAGACACCCCAAGTACAGTTCCACATGTCACTGTACATGCATGTGGGAGGTGTACACATCCTAGACACCATCCATGTCATGGACTAAGGAACACATACATGGCAGGCGATGCACAGCATTGGCCACACACAATAGTCACCCAGGTGACTGGATGGGGGATACAATACCCACCTGTGTGGGAAAATGCAAAAACTACAGCCCTGAGCCACAATGCAGACCATTGTCATGTGGCCTGATGCCAAAGTATATCCATCACCTATCCTTGTATTGCCTGCTGGCACAGTTGACCACCACACACCCATGCAGACATGCACCCATGCATGTCAGTACTGGCACCCAGTGTGTTTGTGTGTGTGTTGTATTGTGTGTTTGGCCACATCCACACTCACTACAACCCCCCCATGGGCATACTGAAGCATGCTGTCTGATATCTGACACCTCCTCATAATCTTTCCCCTTACAACCTCCATATAACCCATGTCATGCATGTTATACCTGCACAGTGATGTGTTGTGGCAATCCCACTACTGATGAGTTGTACTCCTGGCCCTGCCAAGTGTGTCAATGTGTGTGCGTCCCTGTGAGAGTGTGGCTGTGTTGTCGCTGGCACCTGTTCTTGTGGACAGGCACGTGTACTTCACCTACATTGTATTTACCATATCCCTGCTGCAGATGTCACTCACCATCACATATATGTTCTGAGTGCTCCAAAATAAATAACCCATGTGATACATCCAATAACTGCATCTAACTATGATAGCACTACAAAGTTGTCAGGGGTTTGATACCCTGTGCTGGTAGGTGTGTGACATAAACATGCTTCAGTTTTACTCTCCCACCCCTCCCTGACAGGTATTTGCCTTTGTCTGTCTCTCCCACCCCCTCTCTGGTGGATGTGGAGACCCACACCTGCTTTGCTTAGGCAGCAGCATGTGTATTTTAAGTGATGTTCATGATCAGCTGATGGCCTCTGCACGAATTGTAGCCCTCCCCTAGCTGATTGCATGTGGAACAGCTGTGGTAACATTCCCATAGCCAATTGCATGGAAACACACTCCACCATCTAGGAACATCATGGCGGTGTTGGCCCTTTTCATTCACTGTGAGCAGGAACTAGATCTGTTGTTTGGCAAACAGCATCTCAGATGGATTGGGGATTTACCTCTAACAACATACACTGTGGAAAGAGGGCAACAAACAGGAGGGGGATGCGCCTAACCTGACTACTGACTGTAAGTGCTGCTATACTGCATTTGGAGAAGTGTTTGTTCAAAAGTGTTTGTCTGGATATGGCTGTCATACATGTCACAATACCTGCCATGTCAGTTCCATGTTTATGAGGAATCCCCATCTGCAGGGTCATCTGCAGACTGGCCAGTGTTGTGCCTTTGGTTTCATGTGTTAGTGATGGAGAATCTATCTGTGGACTGCAGAAGGTAGTGTGAGGATTATAGTCTGGAGATGGTGAAGGCCGTGACAGTTACTGACTTCATATCCCTCATAGGACATATGTTGCAACAAACCCTGTTACAACAGGAAATGTATGAGGGTATCACAGCAACATGTCAACATTGGCCCTGTGTATGTGCTTCCAGCCATACCTCTGTCAACCTTTGTGCATATGTCGAGCATGAAGTGGTACATATGTGCCATACACCATAATTAGTGTTATCATATCTGATAACAATCCAGTGATATATCAGACTGCTACACATGTTATGTACAGTAGGGGTTATATTTCATGACATAACCTGGACATTCTTTGGATGATTGTACAGTACTGAGGTCTGTGTACTTATGGTGAATGTTGGCAGTGTGTGTATTGTTAATATGTACTTTAGCCTGTGTACAGACTGTGGTAGATGTCATTGTTCTAGCTCCCCTTCTATCTGATGTTACATGCTGCCCCACTGCATGGTACC